>NC_061896.1:7787962-8098981 GCF_905147765.1 Vanessa atalanta
ACGTAAGCCTCAAAACTCAAATTAACTTTGCAGGCGAAGCGAAAGGGTTCCTTGAAAATGGCGCAAATCTATACTCCTATTATATAAGTGAAGTCTTTGATTGGTACAGATTTTTTGCGTTAGATTGGTATTTATTCGGAATGGCTATAGATTGTGTAATATGACGTTATGACCAACGGGAGGGGCTACAGGGGGTGTAGTGTCATATTGTTACTTGGTGGTAGGGCTTACGTACCTACCCAGGTACCACCCACTCATCAGATATTCTACCGCCAAATAACAGTACTCTGTATTGTTGTGTTCCGGTTGGAAGGTTGAGTGAGCCAGTGTAATCACAGGCACAAGCGACATAACATCTTAGTTCCCGAGGTTGGTGGCGCATAGGTGATGTAAGGAATGGTTAATATTTCTTACAGCACCTTTGTCTATGGTCGGTGATGACCACTTACCATCAGGTAGCCCATATACTTGTCCGCCAATATAATATATATATATACTTTTGAAAATACATATTAATCGATTTATCCGTTATACATGTGTAAGAAATTACCAAAGGTTTGATAAGGATGATATTACAAAACTAATATCTTACGTTAAAATAAATCTGTTCATAGTTTTCTTCTGTTATTATTTCGACGTAGGCATTCAAGCACAATAAGAAATCCGTGCGTCAACAATGGCCTATAAAATGCCCGTAGAATGGCCTAACTGTGCCTAGATCAAGCCTGGTTCCTGATTTACGAGGCAAATGACCTGAACGCCCAGGTCTCGGTAACGTTTATGAACACTTAATAATATTGCTTAAATAATAAACCCATTATGCAAATCATAATATCATAAAGTCAAGCAATTGTTGCAAAAATATCAATACCATTGCTATTTTTCGAAATTAATTAAGCAAAATTAATCCATAATTGGTAATCGTCGTTGATATTGATCAAGATTTGGATCAACGGTGAGGCGCCCCTGAAGTTCTCTCAAATGTTTTTGGGGGTTGGGATATCACCAGAACACTGCTTGCAATTGGGTCTTATAATAAATTATGTGTATGCTATGGGATAATTTGATACGTCGAGTTTTCCGGTAAACCAGAGATATTCCCGGAAACAGGGATGAATAGTTAATGTCGATACTATTTTATAATTATTTTATAATTACACTACAGTGTAGTGGTAAGACCGACAAGATCACAAAGAGTCAGACTTAACAGTGTCTTTTGAGTCAATTTTGTACAATCAAATGTGTAAGATTAAAAATATCCATAGGTTTTCGCGAAATTCGAATCATCAAATCACCCTTCGACATGTAATTATTTGTGATTAGAATCTGTCCGTCTGTCAATATTAAACGTATATTGTGGTTAAATTTTATACAGTTAATGGATAAATGTAACTTATCTACGTATATCTAGTGTAAATAAGGCTTTCAGCTTAACAATATTACTACACCTAAGTTGAGTTTACCCAGCGGTCATACTGATAACCGCTGATAGCAGATAACGTAATCTTAATGCCCGTGCTGTTCAAATAATGTGGTGACCGTTACTCCGTGTTAACCGCCTAACAAAAAAAAAAAAACAATTTATTGAAGGAACATTTTATTAAAATCAGTATATTAATTCCATATGATTGATAGATAAACTAGTTTCCCGCCACGGTGTGTGTGTGTGTGTGTCGGGGGGTGTGGGGGTATGGTCTTAGGTGTTAGGTATATTTTTCTGAAATGAAATTAATCTCTTAGTTATTTAATTCAGATCCGTTCAGCTGTTCTGGCGGGTTTGATTAACAAACATCCATTAAAACTTTTGGCTTTATATGTATGTTAGTAAGATTCACTCACGAAGATGCGCTCCTCCACGCATCATTATGTGCGTGACGATCGTGCTTACAAAATGTCTTAGTGTGCATGAGATGACAAATGTAAGAATTGAGACAGAGAAAAAAAACAAATTAGTTTATATTTGTTAATGTACGCCGATGATTTTGTGTCTGTGTGAGTGAACATGTGATATTACTACAACTATACACAAATACATAGTCTTATAATCTATTCTAAGCAGGAACATAAATATTATAGACAAATTTAAAAATCATAAACCATAAATGTTTAAGCGTATAGCAGTTTCCAAACCCGATTTTAGAGGATTTAATCTTTAAACGCGTAATAAGTTCATTTATTTTAATGTATACTCGGAAGGCATACGCCTATGGAATGGTGGTAAATGGTCGCCATAATTACACTGGCAATAGCCAATTGCCAACCACGGGTTCTAAGATGTTATATTCGATGTGCCTGTTTTGACACTGGATTAACTCACCCTTAGAATGTATTTACTGGTGATAGGGTGGTACCACCTGTATAATTAGTATAAAGGCTGTAAACCTTAAATTATGTATGTAACACAATCTATTTGACGACAACGAGTGACAAGATTTTATTTTGTTTTTTTCAACATGCTAGAACGTTAATACCAACTCGTTATAGACGCGTTTATCTATTTTTACGCTTTATGTATAAAACTCGTTTAAACAAATAGTACTACATTGAAGTTGGTACGTAGTTAGCGCGTACTTAATATAAAAAAACATATTATGTTTAAAAGTTTACGTTTATTTGGAGGAAAGGGTGGGAGCATGTCTGTAGGTTATACAATTTCGGATCTGGATATGAATACGGATATATATGTAAATAAAATTTTAGCGATTTTAAATACAGTTAGGGATACAATATTTCGGATTGACCGATTGAATCCTCCTTTCCTTTTAAGGAGAATTTGAAGCTGACTCCACAACGTTGCTCTTATACGGGTTGGTGGATCTTCACACGTATTAATGTCATTACCATTGATAAATATAAATATATGTATATAATTGAAGAAATAAAAAAAATATATATGCAACACAATAATAAAGACATTGAGGCTTCAGTTGTGTTGATAAAATATATACGATATTGTTTTTATTATTATAATAATAAAATATATTATGTACACATAAGCCATTTCGACTCGTAGACCTTAAACGCTCTGAGTGCCCCGATGATTCAATAAAATCTGCGAAATTCAATTTAGATTGTCACACACACAGCATAAGCAGAGCGTTATGGCGTTTACCGCCACGGCTTACGGATCTGTAATACCACCAAAACCCACCATTATTCGCGTCGAATATCATTCCAAAGTCTGTAAGAAAATTTGACAAGAATATTAAAACTATCAGGATACGTACGTACGTTTAAAAAAAACCGCCAGCGAACCGTCTTATTAATGATCATGTAAGTTGGTTAAGTAACGTCAAATAAAACATTTGTTCCACAACAGTGAACGAACCGCAAGGACATGAGGTAATTTGCGCCATTCATTATGTGAATGTATTAGTCGGGGAGGCGACGGTGGATTTTCGCTTGTTATATAATATAGCTAGCCGATACATTTGATTCAGTGATACATATATTATAGACATTCCCGTAGACAATGGCGTTGTAATAAGTATACATCACTCCTATACGTACATCAACAGTGCGCTACCAACTATCGGATAATTTATCATTTGTGCCTGTAATTCACCACTCGTTCACTAATATTTCCTACTAAAAAGCAATAAGTATTTATGTTTGGTGGTGAGTTATGGGTGAACAGGAGGTAAAATATTAATTGAATGTTTCTATATAAGATAAAAAAACAGAAATGATTTCCTTTGTGGTAGTTATGTTTTGTTTGGTAGCAGTAATCCATCGCTAATGGAGCAGCTAACGCTTACATCCAAATCTCCCGAGTAGAATCACTTGAAACAATAACTAAGCCGAATGAAATGATTTGATAAATTTTAATTTAGCCTCCCTGACCATAACCTTAAGCAAAAAATGAAATGCGGGTTTGTCAATTTTTGTGAATCGTTTAATTTGTATATTCTCACACCTCATTATTCGATTATAATATTTTCTTAAGTTATCGCGATTATTGTATGAGCTTAAAATTATTTTAAATCGCTTACGTCATCAACTGTAGCTGTTCACTGCTGGGCTTAAAGCCTTCTCTCCCTTTGAAACCAAGAGAACTAATTACACCACGGTGCTCCAAATGTTTGCATGTTTCCTCACGATATATTCCTTCACCGCTGACCTCGAGATGGATTATAAACGCAAATTAAGGACATGAAAATTCAGTGGTGCTTGCCTGAGTTTAAACGCTCAAGCATCGGTCTCTCAATAAAAATTCTATATAAAGGTGAACTGTTTTATTTAATCGGACTATTAGTTACGGAGATGCTGACAAGAACATGACATTCACGCGTGTCACGTTAATAGTCGAAAATACTTATCGTAGGCACTTATGTAATCATGTTATATAGTAAAACCTTCTCCGAAACGCTCTGCATCTTCCAGTATAGTTTTATGTATATTGCTTTAGTAGTTTTTTCAGTTGGGCATTATAAAAAAGTCACCTCTGTTAATGGTATAGTAATATTAAAAATAATGCTACTAGTCATTCAACAAATAGCTTCAGCAATTTAAAAATATATCGTAAAACTCGAATGGTTATCGATCGATGAATAAAACAAGGGAAAAACCTGCATGTATGTCTGTACATTAACGTTACAACGTGACTCAGTAAGCCATAAAGCGGAGATAACTTATCGTGTTTGAACAGGCGTTTAAGCCTAATGTACACTGTGTCTGTTAATTCACACCTCTATTTCGATAGCAATAAGGATAACATTACAACTGAATTACGAGTCTTGAGTTAAGTGGTGTTAGGTTTTTTTTTTCTAAACTCCTCGCTGTACTTTGTAATCGTTCATTAATATATAGACACTAGAGACTTTATACAGGGCGTTCTCTTTTTATTTTTTGTAATGTTTTTAGTTTATTCATTTATTATATATAATAAAATTATTTTACAACATTTTAAAAAATATATAAATATCGATCTTAATATTTAAAATTATTTAGATAAAGCATGACACCAAGTCATGCTTTATCTGAAATGGATTCTAGCGTGAAAATATACAACCGAATTTATTTTCAATAATTTATCATCATACATTGTCTATTTAAATTTTATATAATCATACTGTAAAGCATTATAAACCTTAGTTGGTTACTTATCGCCCAATTAATTATTATCAAATAATTACTATAAAGTAACTCTTCTTTGCGTATTTTATTATCAGGAATACAATTAAAATAAATTAAAAATGTTCGTTTAAAATGTAATTGAAATTTTTGATTATACTTACATTAAAAGTGCCAATGAATAATACATTCTCTGATAGATTATTATTCAACATACTAAAATATTTCAATGGTTTTTAAATAAGTTCTTCAAATAAATACTTTTATCAAACCTACTTTCATCACTTGATTACGAATTACGTTCGAGTTTAAAATCGTATTAATTTACATTATTTTCGTTGCAGAGACTCTCCCGAAAAAATGGCGTCAAGGAAGATGATTCGAGTTGGCATTGGACTCCATCACCCCAGACATCAGAATCACTCGATCATGATACTGAAAAGCAATACAAATTACAAATACAAGCGTTACAGAATGAACTATACAATATGAGAGAACGAGATATTACAGAGCAGGGATCGGATAACGATGTAGAACTCAATAGACTTCGTGAAGAAAATAAAAATTTAACTTGTAGTCTCGAAGACTTAGACAATCAACATCAGATAGCGATGGACAGATTGCTCACTCTAAAGAAAGAGCTGCAAAAGAATTTTGAAGTCCTTAAAAGTGAATACGAAGAGCTCAAGAATTCTAATGATGAATACACGACGGAAATAAAATCACTCCTTTATAAAATAGGTGAAAGAGACCAACAAATAGAGATTTTAAAAGCCGTTCAACCTGATTACGATACTTTGCATCACAAGTATCAGAATTTAGAAAGAATTCACAGTTTGTTAAGAGAAAATGCAGAGAAATTTCAAGAAGAAAATCAAGAGTTACACGAGGAAATTTTTAAATTACAGGAACAAGTCACGAAGCTAGACCATGATTTGGAGATCTCAAATAAACACAATGAAGCACTCATGGTCCCTAAAGAAAAATATGACGAACTTTTAAAAGAAATTAATGAACTCAAACATAGGCGTGATTCAAACCAAGTGCATCTAGATGAAATAAATATAGACGATAATGCTAAAAGTGTCATTGAAACTTTGAAAAGGGATATCAGTGAACTTAAACGTAAATTAGCTCAAAAAGATTCTGAAAATCAAAATAGCACAGAAATTAAAGTTCTAAAACCTGATAAGATAACGCAACTGTATAATCGTTATGTTACTTTTGATTTGCCAGTAGATTACGTTGGTGAAATGCCTTCTGGTACTGAAAATATTGTTATGCAAAAATTAGAAAACGTGTTCAAAACTTTGAATGCTTATAAAAAAGATTTGGACCATTTGCAACAGAAGCTTTCGGAGAAAAAGTTAAATAGCAATAATTTACAGACACAAATAGATGACTTAACCACCGAAAATGAATATCTGACGTCTGACATACAACATCTTGAAGGTGAATTAGAAGAAATGAAGAAAAATAACGATTTCTTAATATCAGAGATTGCTGCTTTAAAAAACACGTCGAAACTGGAGCCAATTATAGAAACACATGAGGATAACCTCGTTAAATTAGAAACAGAATTAGCTGATTGTAACCGAATTAATAAAACATTTGAATCTGAAATTAAAAGAATAGAAAATGAACTCAAAGAAGTACAAAGCCAAAAGAAAATATTACAAGAAAGCCTTAATGACATGAAAAATAAATACATGTCTATGCTCGATGAGTTAAAAATATGTAAAACTCAGACAGATGCTGTTAACGAGCTCGAAAATAATACAAATGCTAATCATGATATAAAACTTCAGAAAACAATAGATGAAATAGATACTTTGAAAAAACATTTAAACTCTGCTAACTCAAAGAATGAACAACTTTCTATCGATATACATATTATTGAGAACGATAAAGTGTTACTTAATAAACAAGTGGAAGACCTACAAAAAGAAATACAAGGTAAAACAACTTCTAATAAAGAAATGGAATCAACTATAATAAACTTAGAGCATAAATTAAAAGACATTCAAAATAAAACAGACGAAATCCTGCAGGGAAAAAATGACCTTGAAAAAGAGAATGAAACCTTAAAACAAAAAATTGCAGAAAACAAAACATTAGTTTCTTCTTCTACAGACGTTGAAAAAATATTAACTGAAAAGAACGAAATAGCAAATAAGTTAAAAGAAATGGCCAAACATAATGACACGTTGGAAGAAAAAATTAAACTGCTTTCCAATGAAATAGCAAACTTCAAAAAGGAACAAGAAGAATTAATTAATGAAAATAATTATTTACACAAGAAAACTATGGATGATACCCAAAGTATAATTCAACTTCAAGCTACTGTTAATGACTTAAAAACAAAAACTAATCAGTTGGATAGTATCAATAACGAATTGCTTATAGCTAAAGAAGAGAATGAGGTTCTGAGGGACAAAAAACTGAAGCTTGAAGTTGAATTATCAACTACAGATAGCAAAATCGTTCAATTAGAAGAAGAATTTCAAAAACTTATAACAGACCTCAATGAAAAAGATTCCATAATAGATAACCTTAACTCGACGGTGAATAAAAACAACAACGAAATTTCATATCTTAGTCAAAATGTGACAGACCTTGAGAAAAGTGTCCAAATGAAAGATCAAGAAATTGGACATCTCCAAAATTCTCTCGACGAGGTGACACAGAAGTTAAACCGTAACGGTCTTGCCTCTAACCAAAGTCACGAGGAGCTACAAAAATTACATACAGAAAAAGAAGAAATAAATAAACAAATATATGGACTGAATGATGAAATTAACAATAAAAATATAGAAATATCTAAATTAACAAGTCATCTTCAGGATTTCGAAAAATCTTATGCGGAAATGAAATTTACCATAGATAATAAAGACAAACAAATAAAGGAGCTAAACCAATCGATAGTTGAATTAACAGATAAAATAAAAGCATCCGAAAATACCACGCTGCCAAATGACGAATATGCAAAATTACTAGAAGAAAAACAAGGCGTAGAGAGATTAGTAAGAGAAGTAAGAAACAGCTTAGATATTAAAGAAAAAGAGTTATTGGATGTAACGAGTAAGGCAACCGCCTTAGAAAATGCATGCGCGGAATTTAAAGCTATTATAGATAATGCAACAGTTGAAAAAAACGAATTAATTAAGTTGGTTAATATGAAACATAACGAAAGCATACAATATCATAACGAAATTCAGAGGTTGAATCATGTTTTACTTGAACAGAATACTGAGTTTAAGAGAATCATTGAGGAAAAAGACGCGTTATTAAGGGATCGTTCAAGTAACTGTACCACTTGTGAAACTATACGTCAAACTCTCAAAGAGAAAGATGAAATAATATTAGCTTTGAATCAAAGTACGAATGAACACGAACGACTCAAAGTTGAATTAGCTAATGTAAGTGACACTGTACAAAATTTAACGAAAAGATGCGAAGATTTGGATAAAAGTTTGACAATACAATTGGACATTGTAAAGAAATTGACGGCAGAAAATATGCAGGTATGTGTCTTCATATAACTAATAAATAAATATCATTATTTCTTATTATATGTTATAAAATAAAAAGTAACAATATCTTGTGTTGTTCGTGGTTTCAGTTGTCAGATCAAGAGCAGAGTTCGTCGCGAGAGCTGGAAAGGTTACGTCATCATCTAGTTGAAATGGAAGAGAATTATACGCAGGAGCTAATGACGTCAGAGCACAAGCTCACCGAATGTCAAACCAGATTACATCAAGTTGAAGAAAGGGCTAAGCAGACGAGCACCGTGTACACCAGCAATAGGTAAATAATATAAATATAAGATTTTTTTATATTTCTATGATAACTTAAAAATAAATAAGAAGAAGGTCAAATACTAACACATGCTAAGGTATTTTTATTTAATTTAATATTGTTTATATTTGAAATAGTATCCGAGCAAACCAAGAAGTAGAAACTTTGAGGAATCAAATCAAACTATTGGAAAAACAACGCGAGGAAGTCCAAGCGAGGCTGAGCGAAGCAGAAGACGCTAGAAGCAGAAGTGAAGCTGCTCTTACGAACTTGCAAGTAGTTTTAGAACAGTTCCAGTTAGGTAAGACACAATTTCTTATACTATACATAATTTGATAATATACATCAAATGAAATCAAATTCTTTTATTCAATATAGAAGCATTACACTTATTTATTGATCCAAACTTTATTTATGGTGTTCAAATATATACATGCTTTAAAAAAAACACTAAAATAATTGGTAAAGTGGTTGTACCTATAAGAGATATCTTGGTTACGAACTGACTCTTTTTTCTGATTTCTTACAACGTGTTTCTAATAATACATCAGAGTAGAGACATTTTTAAATGTCAATGCTAAATGGCTCTCTCATGAATTTTTTAATCATAAATACAATTAAAAATGAACTGTAAAATTACAGACAAAGAGAGAGATATCCATTCCGCAACAGAAAAAGTGAGAAACAAAATGGAGGACATCAAACGTCACAATGAAATTCTACAGCAGGAAATAGCAAGGTTAAATGGCAAGCTAGAAGAATCAATAGCTGGCCTTCAAGCTGCGACTAGACTTGGTGATCAAGTTGAAACCAAGTCAGCACAGATAAACGATTTAAAGGATCAAGGTTAGTGTAGACACAGCTTATTAGTAACTATAGCATTTAATGTTCAACTTTGTTTTAAATAGTTTAGTAATTTTGTAAATAGACGATAAGTAGATTTTTGTATGTTTTTAGTATTTAATTTAATACTTAGTACAGATGTATAAAATTAACTCATCTACGCGATCAGGCAAAGCTAAATAAGTATCACCGCGACTCGCTGATATAGTTTGTAGATAGTCGCGTTGAATGCATTTCAAGATCGCTAACGCATTGCTTGATAGCGAATACGAATTCAACATTTAACTTTAAAATGTTATCGCTTTAAAATAATCATGGCTTTAATAATTTTCGTTGCGATGGTTGTCGCAAAGATTACAAGACTAAGTTTATCAAAAAAAAAGTCAAATGTATCGAGAAAGTGTTACGAAGTATATGCAGCGGATGGCTAAATATCAGCTGGTAATTCTGGGTTCATTAAACCCAGGCTATCAGCTGGTATGCAGTCAAATGCTGTACCGCTTCGGTAGAGTATGCGAGACACACACGTAAGTTTTATGTAACTGTATAGATCCGTGTGTAGTGTTTCATTGTGTAGTTGCTTTGAACGTGTGTCTTGAATTTTTTTTTACTGTTTGTGCAGAAGTTTTTAATTTTTTATTTTGAGTAAATATATCATTAAGTAAATTCATTACGATTTAAATCTTCTATTTATTGTCTTGGTTTAAAATAAATCTCAATAAGATCAGTATATTTAATCATTAATTAGACTTGTAGCCTAGAAATGGCTCACTGTTTCAATAAGGTTTGAATCCTATTCCACATCGCTGCTCCAATGCGAGTTAGTGCATATTAATTGAAAAAAATGGAAGATTATTTTTATAAGCTTCTCGGCAGATCAAGAATCAAGCTTGCGCCAACTCCGATCTAATCTCATTTGGTAACTGTGAGACTTTATGAGTGCGCGATTGGTCTGTCAAACTGACATTGACATCTGTCACTAGTCACTGACAGCTCGTGTTGCGTCCAACTCAGATTACCATATGGGGTTTGATCGACTTTGGTATCACGTCGTGACGTCTGTTTTTAAATCACAATTTTGTTTTTGCTTTCGATTATGTTGTGCTGTTTTATTATCGTATGTCGAAACTTTTTTAAACAATGTAACTATTTTCTTAATTTTAGATGTTTTTTTTTTGTTTAAAAAAGTTTGGATTTGATTTGCATCGATTGTTTATTTGCACTTGCTATTTTTGTAGCACTTCAATGTTGTCTTATGTTTTGTGTTTCGAAAATATATTTTTTTTTGGAAAATTATTGAATCAAACTGCAAGTTTTTTCTTGTAACTTATTCTAACTATAGAAGTAAAAAAATGTATATTTTCGAAATAGTACTGAAAAAAATACCCCAAATCCCGTAGAAGAGTATACAGAAGAAAAATAGCCACATTGTCTCTGAGTATTACTTCAGGTACTGGTGGAATATAAACAGAGAACAAAGAACACTTTCACGTGTGATTTTAACGTCGAATTCTATCGAAATGTCCACTCGATAAGCTATAGTACTTCAATTTTCTAAATCCAAATTATTTAATGCTGAAAATATGCCCAAAATTATGTTTTTCCTCTATTACTAGGAAATCTCGAAAAAAAGGAACAACAATCAATTCTACTAAAGGTAAAAGTAGTCACTTTTGCTTTTTTAAAAACTCACGTGCTCAAAGGTCGAAGGTTTGTTAAAGATTCCTTCGGCTATAACCCACAGTACAAGTTTTATGATTATTTGGTGCAGAAATTTGGAGTAAGGATAGTCTTCTAGATAGGAATTTGCAATAATCTTTAAAATGATATGACAAGAGTTAGGACCAAAATTTATTTCGAGATAATTTTGGCATTTTTCATATCGGGTCAGTGCCTTTAGTTCTCTACCCAGTGGCTGAATAATACTTTGAGGTCGTGTTGGTGCACGCATCGTGACTCCGACCTGCATCGTGAGAACGTAGACTAGAAAAAAAAGTCCTGCATATTTATTTATCCTGTACTGTATATCATTTTTTTCTTTATTTGTAGATAAATGATGGAATGATTTGAAGCTTAAGAAAAAGTTTGGATTTATTTGTTAAACTTTGTAGTATAAGATTTTAAATTAACATGTTTATTTTTATTACTAACAGTATTTAAAACGGGATATTTACCATGTTTTTTTTTTTTTGGTAAATATACGTTTTAAAATACTGTTAGTAACTTTGTAGTAGTTAATGTAATGGTACTTTGTACTTGTAACGATTTAATTTCAATACATGTGACATGAACGATCCATTTTTGCGTCAGATAATTTAAATATATAATATTAGGTTTTACACTTTAATAGAATCAGAGATAAAATCATTGTATGTGCACGAGACGTAAGGTTAAGGCTTGTAACGCCAAGTTTCCGACGCCGCAAAGTCAATAAATGTCTCTTGGGGCATGGCAAGGTATTTTTAACTTTGCCGATTGATAAATTCAAATAATTTATAAAAAATACATTAATAAGGTAGTATCACTTAATATAGTTTGTAAAATTACATTTTTAACTTTGCCGTTTTATAGATTCGAGTCAATTGTAAAAAATAAATTGGTAAAGAAGGCATATTATTCGATACAAGATTATATTGATGATAAAAAAGCGTGGAGTTAATGCTTGTTGACTTCCAGGCAGGAGACGTACATATAAAATTGCATTTAACTCACATGACTGTATTTTTAGACGTTGAAAAAGAGTAACTACTGAATTTCTTGCCGGTTCTTCTCGGTAGAATCTACATATCGAACCGGTGGTAGCTTTACTTTAAATAGTTTGTTATATGACGGCTGTGAATGAATGATTAACCTTTATAATATTTGTAAGATTATGACTGGAAGACTTGTATTGATTTAACAGAGTTCAAATAAAGAAAGGTTCTTTGTTTACCCGGTGTGGCTGCTCGATCATTTAAGAAAAACCGTTTAATATGCTTTCAGAGTAATATACTTATATTATGTAACGTGCGGTTGTAATGTCCTTTTTACATGACTTAGTTATTTATCCTATGTAAATATATTTTTTTAATCTGATGTATTTTTAGACTGAATCTCATTTGCTTGTAAAAATTCGAACCACTTTTAAAACAATTTACAAATTTCTACATGTAGCCTTTGTATGTATTTGGATTTTAATATATGTTCATATGTATCATATTAATTGCATATATTTTTCGTGTTTAGTTAGTTTGAATTACTTTTTTATTTTTAATCATTAGAATATTACGTTTAATAATTAGTGCTATGCTCTGTTTAATAATTAGTGTTTCTTGGTGGTAAGTTATCTGTGTTCTACTACTAAGTTATAATATTTGATGTGTTGGCAAGACTTTAATGATATATGTATAGTTTGAAGTATCATGCTATTGTCAGCAGTCAGACAAATGGCGTACTTGTAAATGTCGCCCATAGACTTTAGGCTATTGAATACTCTAGGAATAGGCATTGACAGTTCCGCAAACTAGAGTATCTAAGATGTTATGTACCCTGTGTTAATTAATACTGACTACCTCAACCGTTCAGAAACAGATTTCTGATAAAATAACTAATGCTTAGGTGATATCGAGGCAGACTGGCCTAAAGCCCTACCAATTATAATAATCTCTTACTTGTAAAGCTATTCTGTAAAACAAACTCAAAACTCATCACAGTACACGTTCGTGAAATGTCAAAGTGATATTAAACACGGATTATATTGGTTATAACATTTAAAAGATACACATTACCGTTAGTCAGTTTTCATAATTTCACGAGTGAGATGCGAAGATCCTTACAGAATAGCACAGCAGATCTTGTATAATTTGTATAATTGAAATGAATTTATCGTTCAGTCCGCACTCTCCAAGCATCGGTGACGGCGGCCGAGGAACGGTATTACAACGCGATATCGAACCAGCAGGACAAAGTCGATAAGAACTTAGTTAAGAACCTCGTTATCAACTACGTCCTAACAGCGGGGCAAAACAGTCTCAACAGGTATGTTTCTCTGAATTATTTTCGGTTACAAGACCTTTTATTTATATGTCGTAACCTTTTTAGGATACCTTTGTGAAATTCGAATATGTTAAATGTGTTTGATATGTATGAGATTACGATGTGAGTATTATTTGTTAAAATATGGCCTCAAGTTGAGGAGAATATCAGAAAATGAATGACTATGGGGATGACACGTAAAAGAGTATACTGGGTAGAGAAAGAGACCAAAAGATGGAAAAAAAAACAATGCACTATCCCCATTTTTTTAACTTATACAACTTAAAAGATTTACATAAAATATATAATGACAAAATTACTACGCAATCACTTTTATAAATTTGTAATTCCGTTTTTGAGCCCTAACACTGTTCAAATCAAGGAAGGCATTCGAATGATATTGGCGATTATGACAAATATTATATTGCTTAGTTTTCAAATACATTCCAAGCAACCCATGCTTTATTTTCAGAACACAAATTCTCCGAATTCTTTCAACGGTCTTAGACTTCAATCAGACGGAATGTGAAAAGTTGGGACTCGTCCGATCGGCCAACCAAGGAGACAGCTTGGCTGCTGAGTTTGTCAAGTTCCTGCAGAATGAGTCTAGACCGAGGGCGCAGCTGCCCGATATGATGGGTCTGCAAGGGGGGAGAGCGTCCGTGTCTAGTTCTAGGAAAAGTTCAACCATTGGTAAGCATTACTACCATTCATAATTAATTATTAATTTATATTTTACATAATGGCTGAAAGTCGTGTGTTATCATGTGTCTAAATTGGTACCATTATTATTAACACCCATATTATTGTTCTGACCTTCAGTCGTTGTTAGTATTAGAATTAGGATATTACAAGTAAATTACTTTTCATTTTTTTTTTAAATATTTTTGAACTTAGCTTTGTTTGTTTGTTTGTTTTGTAGGTGGTTCTATTTGTGGTGTTGCAAGAATTTATCAGACTACCGAAACACTTTCTTTTAAAGATTTGTTTAATTTAAAAACTTTTCCAACTCTACCGATGTTTTTTTTGTCTCAAGGAAATTTAAATATATATTTTTTTTTTATTGACACAATACTCGCCAATCAATAATCTCACCTTTCAACATTACAATTGCCAGTTATTATTAAAGTCTAACCAACAAGTTAAGTTAGTCGGCCGCAACAGTCCCACTGATATTAATATATAAAATTTATTACAATAGCAAGCCCCCGACATTCCATTAGATCATGTCTAGGTCACAGCCAAAAACAGTATCAGCCAAAGGAAGATTAAATGGGCTTCCAAGCGCGTAACTAAGATGTATGCACATCACCTAACAAGTGTGTGCGTGTTCTAGATAACATTTAATAATTAAATAACCTAAGGCGTCATAAACTTTGACCCTTAAGTCAAGAGAGCTCTCCTTATTTATTCCAGGTCCCAATCCAGTTTTCGAACTCGGTCATAGAAGGAATCCATCGACGGGTTCCAATAATTTGCTATTCCAAAACTTGGATTCAATGGATACAGCTTCACAGGCGTCTGTCGATTCTGAAGCGAGGGCCATTCCAGTGAACACACTGGACACGGGAATAAATCAGACCAGGAACAATGAGGGTGCAATACTGAAGCATGTTTTGAAGGATATGTGATATTTGTAATGTAATAACATTGATTGGTTTTGAATGTCCGACGCCATTATTTATTATATTCGAATTAAAGTGTTATATATGTTAATAAGATTTTTTTATAAATACAATCCGAATGTGTCATTTTTTATTTTACTCTCGATTTAAAAACGATGTTTAATCTGTGTTTATATTAATTCCACGTTAATATTATAATTTAGCTGATTCAAATCATAAGTTAATTGTTCGTAAACAATGCGTGCGTGTTTATCCGATACTTGTAGCAATAATTATCAATAAATATATTAAAAAAAAGTATTTAATCGAAGATATTAATAGCTTGAAGTTTATTTTTTCATCATTGAATTGTATACTATTAAGATTGTCGTTCATGACGTCATACATTATATTAAAATATAATTTAATATAAACGCTAGTAGTTTCATAAGCATTTAAATTAATAATTATTCAATATGAGAAACGAATCCGTGACTATATAATTAATATACAGAAAATAATAATAATTACCGGTATTTAAATATTACAGTCTCTTGTCAAAGTATCTTTCCAAGCAATGTTAGCAATCTAAGAGGTAACTCCAATCGTACGACCGATTTCAATATATTAATTTGCGTCATAATTATCGAATTAATATACTACTAATTATTTAATTAATATTTATTTATATTTCATATGTACGAAAAAAATATAAAATAAAAATAATTCAATTTGTGCTTGATGCAATTGGCAACTGTGTCCACATTCTGTCAAATGTGACATTTCTATTGCTTGATCTAAATTCGAATTAAGCAATTAATACACAATTAGGTTAAGAATTAACAAGGGAATTGCTACTACTATGCTTATCTTCAAAATTAATTTATTAATTAATTGACTTCTTTCTCTCGACTGAACCGATTCGTTCTGTGCCCTGTATGTCGGCTCAACTAAAAGCCATTAAAAAAATTGAGTTCAATGAATATATAATACTTAAGATTTTTTGCCCAGTTGCCACAAATAAAAGTCATACAAAAATTCAAAGGAGTATATCTGTAAAGTTTGCTAATATTTGCGTATCCTTTTTTATTTTTTTTATTTCTGCCTTCGTCATATTTTCCGTATAGTCATAAATTCGTTTCGCATTATACATTGTATAAATATATAGCATTTTATTTAAATTTTAAGTTATAGAATTAGTTACATCATTGATTAATATGAATTCTAATTTCAAATTATTTTTTTTGTTATAATATTAATTTTAACAACAGGAACATAGTATTTAATTTGTAATGTATGTATGTATGTTTTTAAATTTACAAAATATCTCATATATATTTCTGATTTTGTTTTTAACTTAGACAACAATAGTTTATTCTATTTTCTTTTCTCTCTACCTTTGCCTTTATTATCCATTTCAAATGAATCAAGTTGATAGAGACAGCACTATACACGAGAACGAGATAGCATACTTCAAAAGTAGAAACCTTGTGTATATAATATTTTATTGTAAAAATGTAAACATGTATATTAATTGGATGAAAAGTCAAATTTGTTTTGAATAATGAAGGGATCTCTTAACAATTTGATTATAAATAAATTAATTATTTTTAACGCGTGCGCTGTAGTACACAGATACGTATTTTTATATGTATATATATTTAAAGACGAATGGGCCATTTTATGTTTCCTTTAACCCCATACACTGATAGTGCAACAAGGAAAAAACACTTTCTAGTATTCTTATCTCTGTCACACATTTATTTTTATGTTCTATGATAAAATAATAAAAAATAAATGTTTTAAATATAAGAAAACTTTGCTCGTATAGCGCTGTCTCTGTCACACCCGTACTTTCATTAGAGTAGCTTGTATATTTGTAAATGACGTAGTTTCGTTTTAGTCGCTTGTTTATATAATGTTCAAATTATTGTGATTTATAATTTATATGAAAATAAAGTAATAAATGCTTTGAAATCGTTTTATTTAAATTTCGATTAACCACTAATTATTATATTAAAACTAAAACGTAAAAAGAAACAGATTCAAGTATATACTTAACGATATGGTTTATTGGAATATTCAGATTAAAAAATTTGTTGATAAAATTTTCAATTTATATTTTTATACTTCAATGATTTTTAAATTAAATTGAGTGTAGCTTTTAAAATGAGTATAAATCACTTTAATTGTTAAAAATACGGAAACTAATGAATAATTTTACTGATTTAGGACAAAATACTTACTCTTTATTGATATTTAAAGAATTAACAAGGGATATATTCAGTTAAATATAAAAACGATACCAAAATGTTTTTAATACATCAAATATTATTAACGGCCAATGTTGCCTATAGACGAATTTTGCTCATTTATTAGCGTTAGAAAATAATGTATCCCATGTAAATTTTCATCCCAAATTTCAATTCCTTTAAAGGTCAATTTTAAAGAACACTATGGCGACTGTTTTTTTACTCATAAATATAATTTCATCCATATGGAATATAAAATTCTGTCAAAATCAGAATTCCATATTTCTCAGAACAGAATAACCTTTATAGAGATGAAAAAGGCTTTCTTCGTGCTTTTCTACGAATCATGTGAAATTACTGTTAAGCCCACAGGTTTAGACAGCGCGTTACAGTGATAGGTGTGTCAGTCAGTCAGTTAAAAATATTACGTAGTAGATTAGAATTTGCACATCTCGTATATAAGCTTAATATAAATATCCACGATGTAAAAATGCCATCATGCCATATGTAATGCCATCTATCTGGCTTCAAATGAGAAAGGCAAAAAAGAAATAATTAATTGTTAATTCAGGTGATAAAAAATAGATGGCGTTTACATAATATGATAAAGCACGATTTGTTATTGAGTACGAGTTCATTAGATATTAATTCCCTAATATATTATAAGAAATAAACACGTTATATATAGTATTATTATAAATATTAAAATGTTAGTCTTGGTTAACGACTGCGCAAAAAACACTTAGGAAAAAAGCGATACTAAACAGACTAGAACGAACCAACAATGGCTTGACGTAAGAAATCCAATCGTATTTGGCTCTTTGATCCGTCACAACACACAAACACATTTATTTAAACTTAGTTTTTTTTTTTTCATTTAAAATAACAAACTGTAATTCTTCTGGCCAGAATAATTAGTTTACTACAAACTAGTTTTATCATGCCATATTTTCCTATAACTAGAAGTGCAATTTTATAACTTTTGTTACTTCTATTGGATGTTCTGAATAAGTTCTGAAAAAGGGGCAAGGTATCCGTTTCTATAGTAAAATTGCGCAGACATTTTTAACTTTGCCGTTTCATAAATTCAAATCATTTGTAAAAATACATTGGTAAAGAAGGCAAATTATTCGATACAAGATTATATAGATGATAAAAAAGCGTGGAGTTAATGCTTGTTGACTTCCAGGCAGGAGACATAACATACATATATAATTGTATTTAACTAACATAACTGTATTTTTAGATGTTGAAAAAGTGTAAGTACTAATATTCTTGCAGGTTCTTTTGGGTAGAATCTACATTCCGAACCGGTGGTAGCTTTTCATTGAATTCTACACTGTAACGTGACGATTCAAAAGTGATAAAAGCACTTTGTATCATAATCACTACAGCATAGTGCCACAGAGTAAAGGAACATGGGAAAATCGTGACTTTTTCGTTTTCTTGGCATTAAACTCAACAAGATACATATATCTAACATCCTATCGAGTTCAACAAAAAGTTTCCTCCGTCTCTTCTCAATTTCCGCTCACTTTGTTACTGCACGTTTTTGGTTCCCCCCCATGCAACGTACTATTCCGTGACGTTTCTTCCCAAGGGTGAGAATATCATTGATATGCAAAAGAAAGAGTGTGAGGGAAGGCACATAATCCTGGGGGACCCTAGCAATCACTATATGGAAATTTGAACACTAAGAACCGAAGGGTATGTTTGTGTAGGAAACTGGCAATCCAGATACAGAGCTGAGCTGGCAAACCGCGGCACCTTGGAGAGAAGACTTCTATGTCAGAGTCTGTCAAAAGCGTTGGAGATATCGACGCTGATAGCCAACGATTCAATATGCTTATCGATAGCTTCACCCCAAAGGTGTTACATACGTAAGAAGGTGACCTGTTGACTGTTTTAGTCGAAGCCCGTACCGAAGATTATTATTTAGACAGTTGTCTTCTAAGTAATGGATCAGCTGGTTGTTTAAGATCCGTTGCATCACCTTACAGATTACTGAAGTGATAGCTATTGGTCGATAATTTTCCGGGTCAAACCGATTCCCTTTTTTGGAAATCTCTCAGCTTTTCTCCAATCCTCCGTCACATATCCTGTGGAACAGCTAGAACAGGCGCGTCAACACTGGTGACAGTTTCGCTGCACATTTAATCAGTACTATAGCTGATATTCAGGACCGCTAGCTTTCTTTTCGTCAAGTGATTGCAGCTCTGCACGCACATCACGCTGCCTGATTTTAGTGTTAATGGTATTGTGAGGTCACACGAAGGTATTGGTGGCACTTGTCGATCCGATTCTGCGTTATTTTAATTATTTTATACAATTAATTTTTAAATTAAAATTATATAAGAGTGTTTTAGAATGTCTTATTATTTTGTAATAATATTTCTGTTTTACAGATTTAAAATAAGCGGAAATCTGTTTATTGCACCCTCTAATTTATTTTTGTTTAGTTAATGGACCGCCAGTAATTATTATTGTACATAAATAAAATTTACAGACTAGACAAAAGTGAGGACTAAGATTTATTATTAGTAAACTTAACAATAAAGCCATTTTGAGTCAACGTTTCGAATCTACCACCGCTTCGAAATGCAACCTGCAGCGAGAAGAAACGGCAAAAAACTTGCATAGAATAAATATAAAACTTGCATAGAAAATTTGCACAGAATATTTTTAAATAACCAGGTTTATCTGCCGATAAAAGGCATCAAATAATAAAACCATTTTCATAAAAAATCACATAAAAAAATCACGTTCAAGCCCATAGATATGCGATAATACGTCTTATGGTGGTGATTTTCTGGATCTTGGCGATTTCCTGAATTTCCTACACCAACGAGCACGTGATAAACATGAAAACTCCCTATCCTTGTCTGGATTTGAACCTACATTCTTCGGATATTAGTCACTGGACCCTCATGACAATGATCTATAATGGCAAAATCGCAAAGATAAATCATGATAACTTTTTCGCTTTCTTCAGACTCTTAAATTGATTCCTATGAATACAACTAAACGCAACAGATCAATATCCTCATAGTTTTTAAAAGCTAGTGCACTTATATTCACAAATGACATAATAATTACATCATAGTTCCCAAGGTTTCCACTACAAACCAAAAAAAAAGTTAAGAAATGTTGGACCATTTACATTAAAACCCATTACATTAAAATATTAATCGTTTCTTAACATTGTCATTAACATTACAGCGATAATGTCCTTCGAGAGTCAATTCTCACTTATCTTCCGGTAATCCATTTGTCTGTCTGTCTGCCTACCTCTATGAAATAAAGAAATTGTATAAATATATGGTTTTAGGTATTTTATAAGTTGTAAAGTAAATAATTTTGTAATTGTTATATTAAAGTTTTTAAAACTATTGCAAAATACTTTCAATTTGTATATTTATTAATTAATATTTATCGATAACAACGTATCCAACAGCGTTTAATTAAATTATTGACTAAAGACAATATAAGGGTAGGTTTTCACTAATATATTTTTTTCAAAATATTCATTATATATTGCAAAAGAAACAGCATATCGTTACTTTATGCCGTAAATAAATTGGTATATTCGGTTCGCTAGTTAAATTAGAGCTGCAATATTCAGCTAAACATTCTTCAATGATACATAATCATCGTTAATGCATATACTCTGAATAATAAATCAAATCAAACATACTTTATTCAAGTAGACTCTTAAGAACACTGTTGAATCATTATAAAAGTTACCACCTTTTTCACCTATTCAATACACACAAAAAAAAAACATAAATTTTAATATAAAATAATCAAGTATTATACATTTAATTACTATACACGCAGACACTTTCAGTCGCTTTTTATATATTTGTACTCTTTATTTTGCTGCCTGGTGGTACGGAACCCTAAGTGCGCGAGACCGAATCGCATTTGCCCGGTTTTTGGTTAATTTTAATAATTCGACATTGTCTGTAGTCAAAGGTCAATAAGAATATACGTGATTATATATTAGGTATGTACGCATGAAATTAACATATCTTCTGTAATAGGTGTCCATATGTATAATCACAGACACGAGAAACACTACCATTGACTACCATTTACGCCGATGGCAGGATGGGCTAGGCGTGCCGGTGACCCTAAATATAAAAATAAAAGAAAACATGAAAAATGTACCAATGTTAAAGTATTGATTTATATATATATATGCTAAGTAAATATATAAAAATAAATACGTACTAAACATGGTAAAATTTTACACGTATAAATCGCTTGTATTGTGACCTAAATATATATATTTTGACGCAATAATACACTAATAGTCCAATTTCCCGAATTACTAAAAACATTCGATAGATAATAATCCCTTCATCGCCAATTTACATCGAAAATTGAACGCACTTCGCCATAATTAAAAAAGCGAAATATTCCACCCCTCGTGATTAACGCCGCCACCCCACCGCCCACTTTCTTCGTACAATGGTCAGTAGTGGAACAGCCTTCTTACACACCATGTCGCCTTAGAAACTAAGTGCAAAACAAAAATAAACAAATTTTATATTTAAAAATCGATTTTTTTA
Organism: Vanessa atalanta; assembly: GCF_905147765.1. Lineage (NCBI taxonomy): Eukaryota > Metazoa > Arthropoda > Insecta > Lepidoptera > Nymphalidae > Vanessa > Vanessa atalanta. The sequence goes on from NC_061896.1 coordinate 7,810,121, forward strand.
ATATGGCGATTATTTAAAATACAAGTGAAAATTAAATTATATTTTTGTCAATTATTATCCATAATGGATGAATCCTACACGTGTTTCATTAAATTGAATTATTATAATAATAAGTAATTAAATTGACGTAATATGTGTTAAATGTTTTTAAAGATGGCTTCCGTAACGTATTTTCGCGCCAAAAAAACAATAATGGCGTTTATACCAATCGGTTTTCATGTCTTCAAAATCAAATTGAAATGACGACACGGTAAAGAGGTTTTATATGAATATATAGCGAAAATGTGAACTTTTTTAATGTACTGTGAACGTAAACTGTGTGTTTGTGTATATTTGTGTTGTGTCAGTGATTTTGCCCTGGGAGACTAGTTTGATTCTGTAAGTATAGCTTATTCTCAAAGCAACCTAAAATAAAAAATAAAAATTACACATTAAAAAGATGTCATCACAATGCCTTTTATAAATAATTTTTTACAATCTTCTTTGAAACCTTTAAAAAAACATAACCTTTAAAGTAAAGGTTATATTAGGTTAGAATAAATTAAAAATATAAGCATATAATAATTACTTATCAGCACCGTCAAGGTGGATTTCAAACGCGAAATAAAAATTACAATAATATTCGTTTTACAATCGTAAAAGTATTTGAACATGCACCGAGTTTGTTTTATAAGATTTTTATAATGCAAATATACATATTTATCTCTTATAAGAAATCAGAGGGCGTTTGTAAATTATGAGGGTCATTTTTACAAAAAAAATGTTTGATCTCCAAAGGTGTTAGTTTCAGTTAAATTAAATCTGTAAGAGTATTTGTTTTGATTTAATAGGTCTACAGTTAGGTCTACAGTTACAGCTATTCTGTTATGAACTCGAAACTCACCGCTAAACACGATCGAGATTAGTCTGAAACTGTCAACTATATTTAAAGGACGCAATCAGGATAATGTATTACCTTGAGTTCGTTTTCAACATTTCACGATTAAGACGAAATGTGTTCTTACAGAATAACTGAGCTAGTTCACGCGAATGAAGTCGTAATATTTATATATATAAATATGTATTAATAGCCTGAAAAGGATATATAAATAGATAATAAATATGTTAAACAGTTTCGCTCCTAAACCCTTCAGATATTTTCGTACCAACATTATTGTTGGTACGAAAATATCTGAAGGGTTTAGGTTCTGGTGTTCTCTAGTTAAGCGTAAAGGTTATCCTTTACGCTTAACAAGAGAAAATAAAATTTCCAAGATCTTTGAAAATAGTAATAACAGTAGTATAAAGCTTAAGAAATAATTAAATAGTATTATTTCTGTAATTATTACGCTATAATTGATTTGTTTATGTTGAAAATATTCAAATTGGATTGTCTGGAATACATGCCTTATTAGCCCCAAGTCCCCTTATTTCATAAAACATTTCATTTACATGGCTACGTACAAAAAAATATATTAACATATTCAAATATGACGTTCAAATTAAAAAATATATTTTTAATTATAACATTAAATATTATAATTTTTAAGATAAAAATGAATATTAATATTTATTCTCAACAACAGCCCAGAGCTTGAAACTTTGAATTATTGACATTCCAATCTTTCGAGATACCCCATAAAAAATCACTTGGTAATGCGCTTGCACTGTTATCAGTCAAGATATTTTTATGTAGGCAGGCGGACGAGCTAATGGGCTTTACTTGGTGGTAGGGCTTAGTGCCGTCTGGGTAGGTACCACCAACTCATCAGAAAGTCCACTGCCAAACAGCAGTACACAGTATTGTTGTGTTCCGGTTTGAAAGGTGAGTGAACCAATGTAACTACAGACACAAGGGTCATTGTGATATCTTACATCTTAGTTCCCAGTTTGGTGGCGCATTGTCGATGTAAGGAATGGTTAATATTTCTTACAGCGCTATTTTTATGGGCGATGGTGATCACTTACCATAAGGTAGCTATTTGCTCGTCCGCCCATCGATATCATAAAAAAAAGAAACAAAAAATATGGGTCACACAATATCAAATGTTTACCAAGGCCCATAGACATAGGCTTTGTAAGAAATATTATCCATTCCTTACAAATCTAATACTGGTGGAGGATTGGGACCAATAAGATATTATCTCCCACGTGTCTGCAGTTACACTGGCTCACTCATTCTTCAAACCAGAACGCAACAATACTAAATATTGCTGCTTGATAGTAGAAGTTAGAAATAGTTTGATGAATTGATGGTAGATACCCAGCCGGAATTGCCCAGTAAAGCCCTATCACAGATTCCATTGTCGTATTTGTCTCATCGGCTAATGAGAGTATTCTCTTGTTTATGCATACTCTGGTGCGGTGTACGCTTAATTTATAAAGGCCACGGCTGAAACGTCCAAAAAGACTCGTCATATCACTGACTCAGAAAAACCATCCTCTAACAGTCTTTATAAATTTCACCATAAATCATAACTTCAGTAATGAAGGCTTATATTATACGAACTTAATAACGTCACTTGATTCATAACACGTCACGTGACTCATGATTTCTCGATTTATTGTGAATCAGTGCTACCGTTAAACGTAATGACTTGTTGGACGTTAGTTCTGCTAAAGAGTTTCCGGTTCGAAGCTTTATCGTATGACACACGTAGATATATGTCATGAGAATTTGTTTATGTAATGAAGTGGGACAGATATTATAAATGGACTGACAATATTCGCTTTTTGATGTAGAATATCTTGTAATATAATTTTTCTGGCATTTATTCTATCTTGTTAGGTCTTTCTGACGTGTCCTAATACTTGATTCACTCATTTCTTAACGCAAAATCAAAATACAATACAATTCAATATAAAGAATTTCATTGTTCCATTTTCTAGCCTCATAAACCATGGAATGCCTTTGGTTCTGCACCTGATCTACCATGGGTCCTTTATCAGTATAAAGGACCAATGGTAGATCAGACGCAGGATGTCAGTACTTACATGATTGGTTAGTCTTAAAAATTTGAAATTGCGCTAGAAAAATATTATTTTTACTATTGATATGCCCCTAAACTATTTCGGCTACGGTACCCATTTTAAGACAATGTCAATCTGCTCCGATGGTACTGCACTTAAAGTGTGTGCGCAAAAACGAAGTCGAATATAGATTTTATGTTTCAACTGTTAACCTCTTTTTAATATATTATAAGACCTGACACCTAAAAGATAATAATTAAAACAAGAACCGAGCAATATCATTGTCAAAGTGAATCTGGATAGTGCATAAATTGGTTATATATTTTTATGTTAGTATGTACCATCAAACACAGCTTTTTCTTAACACATCGTTTTCGATCTCGTTCTTAACACAATACATCTTATCGAGACGCGTCTAATGATTCAAATCTATTTTTAATAAGCTTGTAAAATATCACTTTTTGTCACAAATAACTTATTACCAATTTTTTTTTGTCCTTTTTTTTCTTTCTTGTTATGTTGGAGGACACATTCTATTTTATATTTATTTAGGTTTAGGTTTAAAGAATTTATTTCTCATAAAAACATAAAATTCACTTACAATGAGATACAATCAATATTCTATAATAGTATGTGACATTATTTATACCTCTTGAACGCTTAATATAATCATTTATAAGCAACGCTTCATTACAACTTTGATTAAATTGTATATACGTATTCTTTTCATTTTGATTTAAAAACATTCATGCTGTCCGCACCTTTAATATGATTATTATAAAATAATATGATATTAGTTTTAATTAGAGATTAATATTATTTTATTTACAATAACAGCAGCGCCTGTCCTATATCCTATGAGTTGTGTTTGCCTGGAAGAGATCGCTATGTAGCGATAAGTTCACCAAAATTGTATGCTGCTTCTATTCAGGCTGTATCCATGTTTTGTTTTTTTTTTCTCTTTGTGGTGTACAATATACTACAAAAGTTAAGTAAAGTAAAAAATCTTTTAAAAATATAATCTTCTGCTACAATATTTCTCATACTCAGCAACACGTCTTATTGCCTTATGACACAGGTAACACCTGATATATTATATACAGAAAGCCTCTCCGCAACGTGCTCCACCTTCCGGTATAGGTTTTATTCATATTGGTTAAGTAGTTTTTTAGTAGTTTTATTACTTCATGAATCCATATTAATTACAATAACTTTCAGTCAATTGGAAAATACACCATAAGTACTCACTAGAGTGAGTAGTATCTTTTAGAACATTACGTTATTGTCTTCACAATAATTTCGCTGTACACAATCAATTTATCGTACTAAAGTGGCAACAGTAATATGTGATGATTAATGATACGCCGGAGCGTCTAATACAGTTGAGTGCATTTAATTTCACAGCTATGAACATTACTTGTTATACAAGACGTTCTAAGTGGTTTTGTCTGCATTATTAATACCTACATATATTTAGCACTGCGGCTTATAAAAATATATTTATCATTACTTTAAATAGACTTAAATTATGTATATATTACTGTAAAAGGTCGAACTAAGGTAAATCTTAAGATTTTCTAGTAAAACCTAAGATTTACCGACATGAGTTGGTAAATGTAAGTATTTATTGTAAAGGGACGACTTTTTCGGACTTTTACCATTCCAACCTAACTTAACATGTAAATCCTAAGATTTACCAAGTGAATAATGGTAAAAGTTCGAATCTCAAATGGAAATTAATGGACATTTACCATTCATAATCGGTAAATCTTAGGTTTTACTGGAAAATCTTAAGATTTACCGTTGTTTGAATTTTAACAGTAACATATATACCATTAAAATGTTAGAAGTAGAACTTTTTTGTATTATATTGTATTCATTCAAAGTGGGTACCATCCATTTCTCATACATTCTACCACCAAGCAAGAATACTCAGTAATGTTGTGTTCCGCTGTGAAAAGTAACTGAGCCAGTGTAACAGGCACAGGGGACATAACATCTTAGTTTCCAAAGTTGGCGGTGCGTTGACGATGTAGAGATATTGTACAATATCTTACGGTGGTTCAACTATCAAAGGCATAAAAAAGAGGACATAACAAAAGAGAATTAGTTATTGTCAATCATTTCAACGTGATAAATAAATAGCCAGCGGGCAGCTCATATAACAAGAAATAATAAAGTACAGTAGAAAATTATGTTCGTATAACAGATTAAAGATTTGGTAAACGGTCGTTGAACTCGCTTTAACCACTAACCGCTGATAATATGAAATTACGAGTACATTAAATGAAGCCAAAACTTGGCGTTATAGGATGTCCTTCGTATACACAATTATTTTATTTGCGTTCAAATCAATTGTTAAGTTCATGTCTTCTAAAATCTTTGCAATATCCGTCATCTATTCGAATCGACTAGTCAAAGAATCGATTTTCTTAAAACATTAAACAATAACATTAATGGCTCATACTGTGTGCGCATGTATACAAAATAAAATATATGACGGCACAGCGGAAATCGGCTCGAAAAATTAATTTCTATAATTTGTTAAATGTCAAAAGGTTGGCACTCTGACGTAATGTAAAACCCTGGAGAGGCGGCCATTTTGACAGCTAGGGGAGGCTATTCAATAATGAAAGAGCGCGCACGCATCTATCCGGACGTCACAGTTAAATCGGAAATTATTTCATCAATCTTTTGTAATTGTAATAGTCTTAAACTTAATTATTATAGCATATTAATTATAAAGTGCTAATATTTTATTGGAATACCCTCCACTCGCCCGATAATTAACGATCCGTACCTCTACGTGTTTGTCAATAAGGGGGGCCTTATTGAAAAACACGTAGAGAGCCTTAGCTACCTGTTAGAGGCTTACCTCTATATATATATATTGAAATTTTATTAAACGTTATTTTACACCGAAGTAATCTAATTCTAATTAGATGTCGTCAACTAATACTTTGAAACTAGTTTATTAAAACTATGTCCATTAAGTTCGAACTTAGCCAATTATAGTTTATGTATCAAGTTAAACTAAATGTATATTAATATATTATACACAATAGTTATATTTTACTTTTAATGAAAGACGGTAATGGCGCCAGAACACGAAATTGGAAAACGTCAGGGATCCTATGAACCCTTGGTTTATCGATCACATTCGCGGACTCCGTCTTTTATCATATTCTTGATGATAGAGCCGAGATGGCCCAGTGGTTAGAACGCGTGCATCTTAACCGATGATTTCGGGTTCAATCCCAGGCAAGCACCACTGAATTTTCATGAGCTTAATTTGTGTTTATAAGTCATCTCGTGCTCGGCGGTGAAGGAAAACATCGTGAGGAAACCTGCATGTGTCTAATTTTAACGAAATTCTGCACCAACCCGAATTGGAGCAGCGTGGTGGAATATACTCCAAGCCTTCTCCTCAAAGAGATAGGAGGCCTTAGCCCAGCCCAGTAGGAACTTTACAGGCTGCTTATGTATGTATGTATGTATGTGTGTATGTGTGTGTGTGTATGTATGTATGACGATTACTTGATTTATTAGATGATAAGCGTCCTATGTGTAGGAGGACTGAAGTGGTTTTAAAATGTATTTATGTACAAATTTATCTCAGATAGGCAAATGAGCAAATGAGCTCCAGGTGGTCAAGGGTGTCACTTTTTACACTATTCATAATGTATAGAGAAAAATCAAAAGAAAAAAATACTTTTTTGTGTTTACTTTCCCCAGCAATGGTCCGCACGCATGCAGCAAAGCTCGCCTCTGAGTGAAAAATAGTTATTTTTATCTCTACGCATTAGATCTTCGTTACAACGCGAGGCCATTCCAGTTGACGTCCTCGTCCGTCTAATTTACAACCGCCCTCAGCCCATTGCATGGAAGGTCGAGATAGGAAAATGTCTCAAGTGAATAGATTCGGACCTCTACCAATCTCGCTCAGAGGGCCTCATGAAGGAGTTCTTGGTCCATTAACTAAAATGAAGTCATAGTTGTAAACAATTACTTTCGAAAATAGTGAAAACATCGTCGAATTGAATAATAGTCACACTAGAATTATTCCATTGTAGTTAATTGTATAAAATTAGTTGAGCGATAAAGTGGTCGATGCGGGGTACATTGACCACTTCAACAGTGTTTAACAATTCTCGATAATAGGTGTTGTATACGAGCGGAATTTTCTCATGATCAAATGTACTATTATTTACGTAAGAATTGTTTACATTCAATACATAAACGAGTACATACTAACTAAAATTTAAAGTACTTAATACACACGCACTTTTTTTAGAATATAAGATATAGATTTTCATATGATAAATAAATAAGAGTAACAAACTTAAGTTGTCATAAAAAATACACAATTTGGAGACAATACAAGGGAAACTGTAACAAGATTTCTATTAATTCAATATACGTAACAAAAAAAAATTTTGGAGAATAGTGTTTAGTGTTTTTTTGCAGTAATTTGCACTACAATGGTAAAGACACTACTCAAATTAGACCCATATATTTGAATCACGTTCTCAAAACGGTGGAATTTTTCAAGCGTTTATGTTCCAGAGCATTTTTACGGATTGGCAAATAGGCCACCCAATGGCAAGTGGACAGCAGCACCAATCGATACTGTCAGAGATATAAATCATTCCTCAAATCAGCAATGCGTCACCAATCTTGGGCCCTAAGACGTTATGTCCACTATGCCTGTAGTTACACTGGTTTACTCAACCTTCAAACCTGAAAACAATGATACTAAGAATTGATTTTTGGTGCTAGAATATATCACATTTGGATGGCATAAAAATCTAGATGTATTTAGTACTGTACCAATATAAAAAAGAAAACTACATCAGTACCTGCTATTAGGTATAACCGTGGTCAACTCTCAACCACTATGAAATCCAATAAACAAAACACTAGGTTTATTAATATACCCAGTATAAATTCTGTATCGCTAAAATGTCCTTTTTATAAATTATGTCCAGCCCAAATGTCCGCCATTACCAATTCGTAATAGCGACCTTGGCTTAGATCAGGGATAGACCCTGCGATAAAGTCGTTCGAACAAGGACACCCGCGGTCCTTGAGTAGAACTTTCGTACAGTGGGCCTCATTTACATATGTCATTTTACAAAGAAAAATACATACGACTTTTTTTCATTGTGAATTTTATATAGTGAGTTATATAGTTTGTTATTAGCGTTAATTATAAAAGGAATTCATAAGTCACTAATTGAGACGCTCATCGTCAAATTTTTGAAATGTTAATGGACAATAATGAATAAGTAATATTTATTCATAAAAATAAGGTTCTAATATCCATACCGATATTAGAAGTGCGACAGTTACTCTGTCTTTTATCTCTTTACGCATAAACAGCTGTACCGATTTAGATAAAATTTGCTATGGCGATAGTTTGAGTTCCGCGAAAGGACATAGGCTATTATTTATTCACGGCTTGAGGGAGTAAAATTGGGGGTGTCGGTTTGTGTGCTACACCTAATGTTTAAATTTCGCACAGGTAGGATATATATATTTTATTTAAATCACGAATAAAATACACACTAATACATGAAATAGGTATATATAGGGCATACAAATGTTGAGTGGTATCTCAACTATACATAGATTAAACGAAATTTTATTACTATTCAAGTAATAATATTACAGGTTACATAAAAGAGATTGCTATGTATGTACGTATATATGTTACATAAAGGCATGTAGTATTCTTATTAATAAAATTTGAATCGTTATAACTTATAATGCAGAATCAAATTGAATGTTCAGCTACCATCAGTTGATAATATAGATTGTACCGAGAAGAAGCATTAAAAGCAGTATTTAACTAAATTTAAAATATGGTATATTTTGATTTAACTGTATTTTTTTCACTAACTCATGACATATCTTTGATCCCGTTTAAGCCGTGTAAGTTGACATTGGCCAAGTGAAAACCCTTTTTCTATGATATCGGTAGGCGGAAGAGCAAATGGGCCACCTGATGGTAAGAGGTCACCACCGCCCATAGACAACGGCGTTGTAAGAAATAATAACCATTCCTTACATCACCAATGCGCCACCAACCTTGGGAACCAAGATGTTACGTCTCTTGTGCCTGTAGTTACACTGGCTCACTCACCCTTTAACCGGAACACAACAATACTGAGTACTGTTTGGCGGTAGAATATCTGATTAGGTACCTACTCAAACGGGCTTGCACAAAGCTCTACCACCAAGTAAATATTAATGTAATTATAGGTACTTCTTACAGTATGAGTGTGTTTTGGTGTCTAGCCTATCGAAGAAGGAGTACAGTTAAACACAGACATTAAATTTACATATCCCACGTATTTGCCAAAGGGTCTACTGTATTATGAACTAAAAACATCTATTCCTTAATATGTCAAAATATGCCATATTCCAGTAGGCTTTTACAACCACTTTTGGGGTCATCATTTTATAGAACTATATTAAGTAAAGCTACCCCCAGTTCGGAATATATATATAATTATATTTTTAATATAGAACAGTGTTGTATGTAATGTTACTACTACTTATATCTGCTTTAATTTTACTTCCGAAGTTCCGTTAATAATTAGCCGACATTTAAAACGCCATTTTTCCACGAATTCGTAATGAATACCAGAGACTACTCAAGATCTCGTCCAAAGGTATCCAGTCAATTTACTGTCAAAGTTTTCTTTACTTCTCCTGTGGTTGGAATAGGCTATAGCAACATTTGCTCGCTAACCTTCCTGATATCAATTTAAAAATGAACTCAATCGTGCAATATCATAAAGTGATAAAGCCATAGCATATTATTCAACGCAAGATTATATTTAGATCACATAGATGATGACAAAGGATAGAGCTAATACTTGTTGACTTCCAGGCAGTCTTACATAATTGTATTTAACTAACATAGCTTTGTATTTTAAATGTTGAAAAAGTATAACTACTGAGTTACTTGCCGGTTCTTCTCGTTAGTATCTACCTTCCGAACCGGTGGTAGCTTCACTTGATGTAATTTGTAAAATGACGGTTCAAACGTGCTTGTAAAAGCCTACTTGAATAAATAATATTTTGGCTTTGAATGACAAAAAATAATATGTTTAAACGCGTATAAAAATATCATTTAAAATGGATGAGCAAATGGGTTAGTGATGGTTAACTGGTGGTCACCACAATCTATAGACAATGGCGCTGTGCGAAATATTAACCATTCCTTACATCCAACCTTGCGAACTAGGTTGGTATGTCCCTTATGCTTCTACACTGGCTCACTCGCCCTTCTAACCGGAACACAACCAGTACTTGGCACTTTGGTGGTAGAGTATCTAATGTGTGGTTGGTACCTACCCAGACGGGTTTGCACAAAGCCCTACCACCAAGTAAATAGCTAAAGTAAATATGGAATTCTTATCATACATATCAGTAATCACTTTTTCGAATACAGACCGATTTGGGTTAGTCCTCTGACAGATTAGGTCAAGTATGGAATACCAATGTTATCAACACAATAGCTTGCGGCCGACTGTACTTGGCAAAATAACTTATCGTTAAACGTTAACACGTGTATATAACAACACTCGGTCATTATTCAAATACATATTAATATAAGAAACTAGTTATTTATCACGGACGTCCTCGCTTTTTTAAACGTTCGCCGCAAGGTTAGCTATTATTATTTACAACTTTTCGCCTTCAATTAAATTATAGCCAAAGCGGACGGGCTTGCGGGATTTGGATTTTAATATACCTTCAGAAAGTTTCATCGTAATACTATAGTATAGATATTATGAAAACAAATCATATAAGAGATATAATTGTAATTATACAGTTGTTATTCAAGGTCTTAGCCTAAGATTGCAGGATCAAACGTCAGCATTGAGTTTTGATGTATAAACAACTCGAGAGTTGAATGAAAGCAACGTGAGGAAATCTGCATATGTTACGTATTATGTTTTATCACCCACCAACCCGCACTGAAGTAGCTTATTGGAATAAGGTCTAAACTTTTGCCTTGAGAGTAGTCTGATATAGTCTGTCGTTTACTTTATTTAATCCCCGATGATGAGACTGATTAATACATTTCTAGGATTGATAAACATATAACCTAAAGTCTAAACTTTGATAAGTGAATGGCTCATTGCTAAATTAATGACCACCTTACTAATTTCTAACTTGTTCCACCAGAACCTACGTTAATCCACTGCGGGTATCCATCCATCGGGTATCGGGTTCTATTGGGATACAGACACAGATAAAACACTCTAATAAATATACATACTGAAAACAGCTCCTATCAAAAATATTTATCACATTAACAATGTGGGGTTCTGATATTACCAGAGCGCTCATCACCGTAGATATGATGCTGAGGATAATATTTGTCATAATTTTCACCATCTTTTGTTTCACCGTCCTACCCGAAATTAATAATTCAGTTATTGTCATCGGAATTTTGGAAGTAAAATTAAAGTGGATATAAGTAGTTAAGTGTAATAATGTTGTGATTAATAAATATATATTAATCATGAACTCTTAGTAGTACACAAAATAGTTATTAGCAAATCGCATGAAATACGTTAATCTAATGTTTGTTTATCTTTATTCCTACTTCGATTGGAATATGCTAAAGGAAAATGCATTCTGCCGCGAAAAAAGGTCTCAAAAATTCCTCCAAAAAACATTTTACAGTATTAAATCGTCAAGAAATTCAATAATTGCTCCTTCTAAACACGTTACAAATAAAATACATAACTACAAAGACTACGTCAAATATACCATTAAGTACTCTTATTATGAAACCATTTTAATTAACATACTATTTAAAAATAATCATTTATTTTTAATATTATTCAATTGGATTAAATATTGTTTTTCACTCGAATAATATGGAAAGTATTAAATGCAAATATTATGTCGTGACGAGAAAATAATTTATTCAACTAATGGAAAAAAATCTTAGCATTTTTCATATTATGTGGTAACGCAACGTATTGTTATAATTTATGTTTGAATACCAACGCCGTGTGGACGACTGGAGCCACAGTGCTAGCGATTAATTTCGCTTATATCTTTAAATTGTTTTGTTTTATTTATTTATTTACTATCTTTAAATTTCCATCATACTTACCCGTTTCATGCTGTTTGTAATATTGTCGTCTTAAAGAACTATAGACTAGCTCTCAGTTTGAAAAGAAGATTTCGATCTTATTCTTTGACACTATTGGAATGCGGGTTGTGGATAATGTGTGTGACACATGTAGGTTTCCTTACGATATTTTGCTGTACTGCCGAACGCGAGATGAATTATAAAAGGAAATAAAAGACATAAAAACTCAGTGGTAAGGGTTCGAACCAGCTATAATTATCGGTTAAGTTTTACTTGTTCTAACCATTGGACCGACATAATAGTTTATTATTGGAATTATCAAACATCGTTCTGTACAACAATAAAGTTGCAATAATTCATTACATTATTTTAATATAATTCACATTTTTAAGTACTATACAATAATACCAATTGATTCATTTTAAATCAAAGTCAAAGTCAAAGTCAAAAATCTTTATTCAATATAGAAGTGTTTACACTTGCTTATTGATTGTCAAAAATCTACCACCGGTTCGGAATTTAGCACCTCGGACCTGAGAAGAACCGGCGAAAGAAACTCAGCGGGATATATTTTTTTAATTTTTTTAACCATTTTCCATGTAGGTACAATGATAAGTATATTTTAGTTATTTGAAACAGCCTGGAGGCGATCATTTCATTCCCAAGGTGTGCAGTCAACTAAAAAGTCATTAGTGTTGTAATATCCTTTAGCACACAAACGCTCTTTAACGACTATTTTGAATTTTATAATTGAATAATTTTGAACGTTTTCTGGGATCCTGTTGTAAAAACGTATACTTTGCCCTAAAAAAGAGTTACTAACCCTGTGTAATCGGGTACTTGGAGTAACAAGTTTATTCTTGTTTCTAGTGTTAATAGAATGTACGTCACAATTTCTGGGAAAATCATTTATGTTTTTGCGTACATACATAACATTATCAAAAACAAATTGAGACGCGACAGTCATTATTTTAATTTCTTTAAATTTACCTCTTAACGAATCTTTTGGGCCCAGGTTATAAATTGCACGAATAGCCCTCTTCTGCAGTACCAAAATAGTATTAATGTCAGCTGCATTACCCCAGAGTAGGTTGCCATACGACATTATACTATGGAAATAACTGAAGTACACAAGGCGAGCCGTATCCACATCAGTCAAAAGTCTAATTTTTTTTACCGCATAGGCTGCAGAGCTGAGTCTATTCGCCAATTTATTTATATGGGGGCCCCACTGGAGCTTAGAGTCTATTGTTATACCAAGGAACTCTGTTGATTCTAAAACATCTAATGCTTCCCCGTTTAAACGTACACTCGTTTTGACACATCTTACATTGGGAGTAGTGAATTTAATACATTTAGTCTTTTTACTATTTAACATTAAATTATTAACACTAAACCAATTTACTATTTCAGAGAGAGTATTGTTCACATCGTCATATATTGAAAGACGTCTTTTTATTTTAAAAATTAAAGAAGTATCATCAGCAAACAATACTATCTCGAGTTTATCACCTAGGAGATGTGGCAGGTCATTTATATAAACAAGGAAGAGAAATGGTCCAAGAATTTATCCTTGAGGGTTTATCCACAGTAACTGGAGACCCGGGAGATCTCTTTCCATTTACATCAACCCTCTGAATCCGATTGCTTTGATACGAAATCAGAAGACTGAGTGCAGTGTCCCTAATTCCATAATGACGTAGCTTCCTGGCCAAAGTTTCGTGTTGCACACAATCAAAGGCCTTAGATAAATCACAAAATATCCCTAAGGCATCCTGTGACTCCTCCCAGGCCCTGTAAATATTTTTAACGAGCTCAACACCAGCGTCAGTTGTCGAGCTTAATAATAATAGCTTCACTACAGCAAAAACATAATCAAATATATTGCTAATATTATTTATAAGGCAATTGAATATAAATTAACCAATTCGTATGTGTATGTAAAAAAAAAAGACCCGCTGAGTTTCTTTCGCCGGTTCTTCTCAGGTCAGGGTGTTTCCTTTTCCGAACCGGTGGTAGTGTTTAATTTGACCATCAATAAGAAAGTGTAATACTTCTATATTGAATAAAGAAATTTAGTTTGAGTTTGTCGTTATTAATATAAATAACAATATTTCATAAATGTCAAAACTCTAAGTCAGGTTACTGAGTTTTAAAACCGTCTCGTAATGACAATGAATTCGAAATCGTTGCCTAAACTACTTAAGTAGAGTCCTATAACTAAACCGCTCAATCAGCTATGCGGGGCTCTAGCTAGTTGGTTTCCCTGGGTACAGAGAACACAGACACCCAGTGACGCTTACTTTTTCTATTATTATGTCTTTCAAAGTGTTGAAGCAATTTTTGTACGATATAAAGTACTCAAATAACATATGGACCAATAACGAAATGACCTCCTTTGTGGAATGTACTCAAGTAAATCGAAAGTATGATAGAAGGTATTATGTTACCGTTTAAGTAAAAAGAAACCGTTAAATATCATTTCAATCTGCGTATCTTTAACTTTTACTAAATTTGGTTTGTTCAAGAATTGTATGTATGTCATTATGTTTAACCTTCAGCAGACATTTGTCATTGAGAGCTGCCGTGGGCTTGAAAATGCTTTTCGACCAATGCTGACCCGTACATGAGATTAAAGTATTTAAATTTTAAATAGAAAATTAAATTAAATAAACCTCGCTAGCAAACACGCCATGCCCTATTCCATCGGGTTTTGTCCGAACAAAACTATGGTATTTGTGTTACAATTATACCATAAAGAAACAATTTTATTACCGTGACTTGTCATTAATAATAACTTATTGTAATGTAATTAAGGAAAGACTATTTTACCTACTTCAAAAAAGGATAATAAGCATCTAATGAGGAAAAGTGACACTCCCAACTGTGAAGTATGTGGTGTATTAGAAGATGTCTCACACTTGTTATTGGCATGTGTCCGTAAACACAGTTTGAGAGAAACACTAAAATATGAACTAAATTTAAATTTGTTTAATATTGGTAATTTTGATTCTATTTTTAGTAACCCTTCGAGTATGTCAGAAATTAAAATTTATGAATTTGTCAGTAATTCTCTCAAACTGATTTAGTCTTACTTTTTGAACCAATTTTGATTGAATTTAGCGTGTAACGATGGGGCCGACATATAGCCTGTAAAGGCCCCTTAAAAGTACTAGTTTAAGAAAAAGGAGGATCTCATTTTGGATGATCTTTAAAAACAAAATATTCTTTATTCAAATAGGCTCATAAAAGCACTATTGAATCGTTATGTTTCACTGTTTAATTAAAGGTAAAGTTACCATATTAAATGGCAGCAAAAAAAAGCGCAATTGCTGCTATATTATTGCTAGGCGTTATTGAAGTTGGTTTTCTTTTTTTTAAAACAACCATATTACAATAATATACAATCATAAAATACACGCTTGCTTTCATTTCAATAAATAAAATATTAAAAGTATCAAAATTTAACTGTATATATAATTAAAATATTTTGAACTCTAATTTGAATTACGCAATAATTGATATCTAGTGCAATAAAGAATTTCACGCATAATACACCCACACCATCTCGTCACAGTTACAAGTATTTTAAAACGATATTTTTTGCCTAGAAATTTCCTGATTCCCATCACTATCACCCGTCTGTTAAAAAAATCAAGCTCACTTGTACAGGGTACTACAATACACATATTGACAATTATTACCATGAAATCGTTTGTGCTATCTGTTGTAAAACAACGCTGAGGCTGCGGCAGATCAACTTATATTGTTCGAGTGATCGCACAAACACACACACGATTTTTTTAAAAGGATTATTATATATTATTAATTCCCTTTATAATTTAACCATCCGAAAAGAGTGACTCCTGAGTTTCTTATCAGTTCTTCTAGGTAGAATTTAACATTTCGAACAAATGCCTACTGTACATTTAATGTGTTAAGCCATTACATTTTAATATTTAATTGGTTACTAAGCACTGTAGTACTTTAAATCGTAATTTTACGATTATATTGTGTTAATTAAACTACTTTTTAAAATGTTATTTTTCTTTCTTATTTAAGTGCACATTAACTACATATCATCAAATTGATATATGCCATACGAAAATGACCTAAAACGCATGCTTTTACCATTATAATTATATAATTTATTTACGCTTTGCTTTATTAATAATTGTGATATTTTTAATAATAATAACATACATTGTCGAATGGTGAAATAGACAAAAAATCAGCCTGAAGCAATAACCCCTGATAACATCCTCCCTCTAGCCCCGAAGAAATATTTTAAGAGACCTTTTGGGGCGCCTCACCGATGGATCTCGACTGTGATGACCATTACAGACGAGGCGTCCCCTAAAGCGCAGCGTCAGAGTTATTTGCACTTTCTGCCTCTTGGGTTAAAGTATCATGTTCTTGAGCGGAAACGAGGCTTTTGAACAGCAGAACATGTTTAAGTAATGTTATACTACGTATAGCTTAGTGTCAAATATAAAAATGTAATAATACATTTTAATAAATCTAAATTAAGATTATCTGAATGTACTTGATATTTTTTTTCTCAAAAGCAATCAAGTGTTAAGTTTTCAAACGCGTGACGACCAAGGCTACCACTGGTGCGATGGAACTCGATACCATGGCCTGCAATAGTAATTAGTGATATATTTTTTCACATTTATACCGACATGTTGCCATTATTGAATTATTCTTTTTCGATGTAGTGTCAACATAATTCGCTGACCTGTAACATATTATAATTTTTAACAAAATTGAACTTTAAATATTAATCTGTGCCCACGGTTTCACTCGCCTTTTACCCCTAAAACCTTACCTTGGTCGTCAGATGTAAGCCATAAAAAGCGTGGCTATGTCCATCCTTAGCGTTCAATCTTGTGTCATGCCAAATTTCATCAAAGTAGATTCAATGGTTCGGCCGTAAAAGCGTAACAAACAAAGAGACAGACTGAGTTACTTTCGCATTTATAATATTAGTATAGAAGAAGATCACGCTTCATAGTTTCACACACTTTAAATTTAGACTGTTTACGTGACAAGCGTAAATTTACCGTTTAAAAAATATTGACAAGTGTATCGAGTTTGCCATGAAACTAAAGGTTATTCATCCAAAATATCGAAAATGTGTAGCGATAATGTTTCGCGATCTTTCGTTGGCTGATTTTAATTTTTAACTTGGTACAATACATACACTTCTCGTATAAATATTTTCAAGAAGATAGAGATTGAATTAATTATCAATATTCTTTAGATATTTTACCATGACATAACATTAGGAATTCAACATGTGTTTGACTGTGTGTTACAATAACGCTCGAACTTCAAGACTAATTGAAATATAGTTTGACATACGTTATTTATTTATTTATGCTATCTAAGAATTATCATTTAAAAGTTCCATGAATGCAACATTATTTATTTATTTAAGCCAATTCAATATTTAATATTAATAAAAACATTGTTTTCTTTATTTTTTATATAACCTCTTTTGCTTTTTCCGGGAGATCCAGCCCATGCACTGATTTTTCTAGTCCTCTGTGTCCTGACGTGCAATGTCACCCACTCCCGGTTAAGTTTCTTGCAGTGGGTTAACGCAACAATATTTTTTGTCATTTCTCTTATTTCGCTGTGTTTTTTTTTTTGTTTGACTTGCATACCAATAGGTAAGCCTTAGAATGAGTCGAAGGGTATTTTATAAAAATATTCATAATAATGTAATTTAATCAATGATTAAATATCAACAATTTATAAATGATTTCATTACATTTGAATAGTTTAAGATGTCGCATAAATATTTTTATTTCTTTATTAATATTAAAATACAAACATTATTTCAATATTCAAATGCATTCGTAAAATGTGTTAACTGTACTTATAAAACATATAAAAAAAAATTACCACTGCAGATATATTTTAAAACGAATGCTTTTTTTTTCAGGTACGAATTTAAAAAAAAATGTAAAAATGGCGCTTAAATTAAAATACACCGACGAGAACGGTGTACTCCACATCGACATGAGCCCATCCGCGAGTCCCGTCGACAAACAAATAGAAATAGCCGATCCGAAGTTCGACACGATCAACAAACGCTTCGGACAGTACGACATATTCGGGGGGAAGTACGAAGATGGAGGGGAGACCCAGTCACTGTTTCGAAGTAGATACAACAGCTTTGAAGAGGAGCTCGCGAACACGCCTTACGCGTTCGCTACAGAACGATCTCTGCGTCTAGACGATCCGGTCCTAGACATCACTATCGATTCCCGATACGATATATCGCCATCCAAAGACATAGAAGATGATCGATTTTTCGAACGGGACGATCTATTCGGACCGAAAATCGATTTAAAGAAACAGGACACAGCGTTCACGGTGACGCAGTTGATCCACGCGCAGGATAGGTACTTCGATCTATCCTCTAGGACGAAATATGAGTCTGGGATAAGCAAAGGGACAGTGCGGAGTATAGCGGATAGTTTCGAAGTGAAAAGTGCCCCGAGTTCCGCGAAAAGGACGGTCAGTGTTAAGACAGAGAGTGGCGAAGCGTTTAAAGTGTTGTCAGCTGACAGTGTTAAGGGAAGAGGAGCCCCTAAATCTCCGTAAGTACACTATGTGATATGTGTGTAACATTTCCTATCTAAAATTGTTTTCTTATATTGTTTGAAGAAATATATTTAAGGGATAAATCCCTAACGACTTGTTCACAAGTACTCACTCTTTTGTTTTTTAGAATACCATGAAATGAAAACGAAAGTTATACCATGGTGATTATATGTATGGAAATAAATTCTGTATTTCAGCCCTCATTAACAAAATATTTTTTATCAAATCTAAAACAAAATACACTTAGTTTAAATAAATATACTCTGAATAGTTATAACCTGTCATTTTAAAAGACAAAATACCGAGAAAGTTTTATCAATCATAATATTATCTATAAGAAACTAACATATACAATTTACTTAATATAAACTGTATGAAAATATGAATATTGATTTAAAGTAAATTCTACTTAAAAATATATTAAATTATGCGAATCGCGCCAAAATGTATTTAATATCAAACGGACGGATCTAGTCTAAAACGAAAGTTTCAGTACACTGTAATAATAAATAAAAAATGAGACAGTTAATTTAATTTAGTTTCTTCAAAATGATAATTAAAGATTTCTTAAGCACTCTTGCGCATATTCGTAACAACAATTCAAGTTTTTTGTTATAACGGTAATTGCAACGAAAGACCAATTTAAAAGTAAATAAAAATTTTATACATATTTCGTACGGATCAAGGGCGTTCAAGCTAGTTAATTTGATATGTGCATATTTATAAATATACCATTGTGTGTTTTTTCGTAAGAACTAACCAGCCTGACTTGAAGTTAATATTTCAAACTGGCTCTTAACCGTCGGCTTCGCTAAAGGACCATAATTTTATTTATTGAAAACAAATTTCTCAAAATTCTTATAATATGAAACGGTGTCGGAAAACTAACATAAGTTTTATTTAAATCCGTCATTCTAATCGTTCGATTTCATTAAGCAAACAGAAGTAAAAACACGAACACATTCGTTTAAAAATGCATTAGTATATTTATAAGGTAGTTTTTATTTTTTTTTCGCAAAAACATACCAGTTCAATTGTTTAAATATCTCATAAATATTATACTTACATATACAAAACAAAATTAAAAACAGCTACTATACAAGACATGTTCGTCTGGAATGGTGACAAGAATACTAACAGTATTTCTTCGGTGAATTGCAATTTCTATGTTCTAGACAAAAAATAAACTTACTCTATTAATAATATAAGTTTTTGATAAGGTATCAAAACAATAAAATATCAATAAAGTTAGGTTAGTTAGTTATGTATTATAAGTTTGAAGTCGTTTATAGACTTATAAAAAAAAATAATTAAGAATATTTATTTGTCTCACACCTGACCTATACTCCCGTGACTCTTTGGAGGTGGGAAGCATCATATATTTAACTAAGTATAAATATAACTAAATATAGTAACAAAAAAAAATATACCGTTCAACCTCAAACAATGGTATTAAACACATCGATATAAAAAAAGTAAAACTTAAAATCGATCAAACGTGACAAAGTAAGTTTTTGTAAATTCAAAACGTAACGTTTTCATCATCGATAACTACAATCACAAAACGCATTACATCTTTCGTAATGTTCTTAAATGTTTTCGTAATGTAACGATTAAATTAAAAAAAAATATAATTATATGTATTTATTGTACAGAATACACAACCACCCAGACAGTTCATTTTATCTATACATGGGTTGGTGGACATATAAAATAAATAAATAAAATAAACTAAACCATCATTGCTGTTTTATCATAATTCACAGTACATGAGTTAACATTTATTATTGACAATCGGTTCTTACAAACAACAGCTCGTCCTTCGACAAAGTTCTCCTCCGAAGAATTCCACCTATTACAGTCTCTTGCAATTCAGGTCCAATCTGGGCTGGAATATTTTAAATAGCACTATTTCTGAATCAAAAAATCAAACATCATCCAAACGCAACCCACTGCTGAATATAGACCTCTCTAAGGATACGCAAAAACTCTAGATTTTCCGCTTTCCGCATCCAGTTCCTAATATATATAAATTAACAAACTTGTATAACTTCACAGTTATACAAGTAATATTAATAATTTTAAAGGTTGCACACCACTCTATCTAAATAAGGACTGCCACCCACAGCGACCAGTAACATTCATTTTTATTCAAACTAAATTGGCATCAAAATACCACAGTATTATTTTAAATTATAAATAATTGTTTTTCTACAACATTAAAATTCAATATATTTTTCGCCTTTAACCTTCGTCTATCGACTTGTGGTCGGACAGACCGCTGAGTGATCTTTTCACGTATCATTATTTCTCATAATCTCTAATAATATTCTGCAAAAGTAAGTCTGTCTGTCTGTTGCTCTTTTACGACCAAACCATTAAATCGATTTGATGCTATTTGGTATGAAGCAAACTTGAACTACATGTAAGGACATGGGCTATTATATAACTAACACCTTACGTCAAATTCCTAAAACGCGAACGAAGATTAGATTGGATTGGAATGAAAATCGATACGTAGATAAATTATCTTAAATATTAAAAAGAACACTTGATCTTCATTTCACAATACCGTTCCAGCGCTGGTTACTGGATATACATAAGGCATTATTTCATGCAAATTTCCTCACGATATTTTAAAATATAATATTGCAAAAATAATTTTTTTTTGTAAATACTCTTCATTACCTTAATCCATAACTTATAAAGACAGTGTGATATACCTACAAGGACTACAACAAGTATCTAAGGGCGTTTCTTTCAACGTTATGCCTCAGATTGCAAACACAAAACGTTACAAAACAATATTAATTATGTCCGTTACAAAAAATAACCCTGAAGGTGTTTTTTTTAAGACAAAAATCCCTCGTTTGTATGTACAATTCATATTCATTTATTAATGATTAGCTGTTCCGTGCGGTTTTAATCGCATTAAACGATACTGATTCCGTAGGTAAATGCGAAAGTAACCCTATCTGTCTGTCTGTTAAGTTTGTTCGACTAAACCACTGTCGACTTTGCTGAGATTTGGTATGAAGCAAGATTTAATCCCAAGAAAGGTCACATAGGTAAGTAAAGCATCGGCTTTACATACCTAAAATCTACGACGAATCTTACCTACATTAGTCATTCATAAAATTTCTCAATAAATGAGGTATCTGTCATAAAGTTATTGGTATTACTCAGATTGGTAGATTTTGATATGATAGTAGTCTACTATATATAGCTTTCAGAACAGATTACTGTCTGTTTGTAATTCTAATCGCACTCGTAGTCACACGAAAATTTGTTTCTGTACATTTTTCAAACGTAAATAGTTCTTCTATCAGACTACCAGTATCCCGCTCATAAACTATTCCAACGCAAGAACACGTACACTCATTGGTTCTTTGTTACGTTATAGAAGAATCGGAATTAAAATATTAATTCAAGGATGCTCTCATAAGTAATATAAACGTAATAAAAAAATATAAAGCGTCGACGTATGAAGTATTAGATTCTAAAAGAAGGCCGAGTGAACAGACAATAAACTCAATTTACGTCGAAGTATTATCGGGAATCAAGTGGTGAAGGAAACTAGGGGCATGCTTTCCACTGTTTACAACGAAACTTTTCGCTGTTGGAACTAATTGCCTCTACCTGTCACCGGGCGAGTTAAATATTTAATATACTGAAACCCTATGTTGCGAAGAGATAAAAGAGTTCAGTTGGGCTTTCTGTGAGAGCGGACCTCGTCTTGGGATGCGCGTACTCTGAGCCCTTAAGTAGCGCGATTCAGAAAAGTGTCAATTTTGAACAGCGCCATCTATCTCTACTGGGTTTATTTTATTTATTTATTGAAAAAGATACACCATCAACTTATAACCATGCACTTAAAATTAACAACTAACATTCAAATTGATACGTCTTTAAAGGTGTAAACAACATTTGGTTGTAGTAAACGCAATTATACACAATAGTTTATACATTTATTTATATAAAGTAGATATATGATTAAAATACAATTTAATTTATATATCCTGTCCGATAAAATCATTAATTTTAACTCTCCGATTTTTTTTATCATCTACGTAATCTTGTACTGTACATCCTAATACATATTCATCACGTATAAACTTATCTTTTAATTCAAAATACTGATTTTATTAATTGACTTCACTCAGATATGAATCATTGTAAACGCTATTAGCGTTACAAAATATACTTTCAAAGGTTCAAATCAGATTTAAACTAAGTCACGTGCTTTGTTTAACTATTAATATTAAAATGCGAAAGTTACTCAGAATATATTTTGCTCTTTCAAGGCCAAACCACAGAACCGAGTTGGGTGTAATTTTCTGTGAAGCAAGCTCGGAGTCCTAGAAAGGACATAGGCTAAACGCGAGCGAAGCAGCGTGCGCATGTGGTGAAAAATTATCGCGAGGAAATCTCTCCTTAAAATTATTTTAAAATGATGCATTCTTATCTAAAGTTGATTGCCTGATTGTTCTAGTGTGTAGATATAAGTCGGGCTCATAAAAAATGTAATTGGGGTTTTCTGTCTAATAATAATCAGTAGAAGCACGGCTAAGTTGGTAAGTAATGGAGTGTCCATTACTCGTAAAACACGTTAAGCCGTTCCTGCGCCTGAATTATTTCCCGTCGTATTGGATTCGCTTTCCCATCATAAGAGTTTACGAATAGAGTATGTCTTTCGTATTTGGCTAGTGTTTATTGAGATTGGCTCTCGATACTTAAATTATTTATTCCATTTTATAATTTTAATGTCTATATATGAGCAATCAAAGACGAAATAGTTCAGTATCTTTTTCTTCTTTGCTTGTCAATTGAATTTTAAGTAATCAATTACAAAAAAAACCACATTTATAATTATTTACTTCCTCAATAATTACAAGCGAACTTCTGCCACTAAACGAATACTCGTTACACTAAATGTGTCAATTTAGCGTCTCAGTTTAGATGTTAACTTATACATTCCATGTGGCGCCATGTTTGTTTATGTATCCAGTGAAAGCATGACTTCGAACTGTTAATTAATTACCTAATTCCCAGTAAGCCTAATATGTAGGTTAAGTCACTATCGATTACGCTTTGATTGTCGTCCTGGCGTCACACGGTACACTTTATATTGTTTTACTAACCTTCTTCTTCAAGGTCACATTATAACCTAAAAAATATAACAAAATTATATATATTTTTTTAAAGTTAAATATAATAGATACTATTAATGGCTATATTTAAGTACCTTTGCTTGGAATTATTTTATTTATAAAAGTGTGTCTCGACCTTGACGTGTGTGTCGGATTTATTTTTCACTAGTTTCCGCCCGCATGTGAGAGGGGAGCGTTGGTGTTACCTATGTAACATTTTTTTCATTTGCATTATAAATCTTATGTATAAAAATAATCTTGATAAAAGTATCTGTTTTATAGAAGATTTATAAACTTACCGTAACTTTTATTATACTTTTTGAACAGCAACTTCATAACGATCAACTCTTCGCTATGATATTGTTAATTACTGACCAGAGAACGTCTGCCGGATTTAGCTAGTAAAATATATTACTTTATTAGTAACAGCCTATAAATTTCCAACTACTGGGGTTAGGCCTGCTCTCCCTTCGAGGAGGAGATTGTAGAGCTACACGGCTACTTCAATGGTGGATACAGATTTGGCAGATTTTTATCGAAATCAGACAAATGGCGGTTTCCTCACCATGTTTTCCTTCGTCACTGAGAACGAGATTAATTATAAATACAAATTATGCTCATGAAAATTCTGTGGCGCTCTGAGTTTGAACCCGCAATCATCGGTTAAGATGCACAGGTTCTAACCACTAGGAGATCTCGTCTATATATATTTATATTTCACGAAATAATTGCAGACAAAATGAAAATTTGTATATTTGTACTGTTAAGTAACGTTTAAGTTCATAGCTTAGACATTAGTTTTGTAATAACATTTTGTGATTTTGATTCGTTGGTCAAAACTGTTCACGCTCTGTATAAGATATTTCGTAACGACACAAGACGGTATGCGAAACCAAGACAACTATAGTTAAATTAAATTTTTATAATCGAAATATATTTGCCAATTTCAAATTAGTTTATTCAAAAATGTTCTTTTAGTTTTAAATATTCGTTTTGAGTATTTTTGTTTGATTACTTTACTACAATTACGTACACTCAATTTATAATATTGAGATTGTGAGCGTAACGTTGCTCCAGGAATTATTTAAAACGTTCCTTTGGCAGATCCCACTTACTATGATTAACTAAATTATTAATAATGATTTATAGACATAATAACGTATCGTTAAAAAGATAAATATTGTGAGTGGTTATTATACGCCACACAATACAAAATCTCTACTAAGTACTACTTGCGCAGATAAAAACCTAGGTCACCTTTGCTCCTGTACTGGGACAGCTCAGCTCATAAGTACGCAATATTTTTTTTGTAACATTAAGCTTTTTGACAACAAAGTAACATATCATAATATCATTTATTTAACATATCCGATACCGCAAGATATTACATAAAAAAAAATGTATACAAGTTAATAAATTATATATGACAAAAAATATATACAGAAAAAAAATGTTAGACCGCGTAATTATCTTGGGGTTAAACTAAACCAGATCTCCTGTCAGTGAAAGCGAAGATGTATTTCTAGTTAAAATTTTTAGTATAAATCGTTTACCAATTAAGACTAAAGCTACGAACTTAAGTTAAACAAGAGAAGATAAAGCGGTCCGCTTAATCAAATAAAATTTATATTACTAAAAAATACTAGAGATTAAGTACATTTCATTTTAAAAAATTAGTCATAAATATTATTATTATTAACGAGTGTACTAATATAATTTAGCACATTAATAACATATAACCAAATAAATAAATTAAAATAATAATTAATAGCAATACATTTTTTTTATTTAATAATAATAAATAACTTCTAATAATAATACAACTGTCATGTAACGAATATATTTGTTAAATTTGTTTGTGTTTTTTTTTTTCACCAAAATACCGGAAAATACAGACAATCGTCTAACTATAGTTTAAGTTGAGGTAATAACGCTCAATTTTTTTTCTTGGACAAAAAAACGTAATGACATTGTTTTTTAGCTGACCTTACCAAGGCCTGCGGTTACGTCTCAGTGGCGTTTAATTGTGTATTCTTATTGATATTGTTCTGCGGTCAGTACAACAAAATGCTTATTATATTGTTAATTTTACTTAGTTGTAGGGCTTTGTGCAAACCCGTCTGGGTAGGTACCACCCACTTATCAGATATTCTACTGCCAGAAAACAGTACTCAGTATTATTGTGTTCCGATTTGAAGGGTAAGTGAGCCATTCTAACTACAGATACAACGGACATAACATCTTAGTTCCCAAGGTTGGTGGCGCATAGGTGACGTAAGTAATGGTTAATATTTCTTACAGCGTCACTGTCTATGGGCGGTGATGTCCACTAACCATCAGGTGGCCCATATGTTCGACGGCCAGTTAAACTTGAAATGATAATGTAAATCAGCTGCGTATAAAACGCTATTTACAAAACAGATCACGTAATTTGAGTTCGGCTATGATCAGCGCGAAACCGTCCATTTTCGCGGGCAACCATCTGTCACAGAGACGGTTGACATGCGCATGCGCACACAACGTCGAGTTTCGAAATAAGATTGTTATAGTTTTATGAAACAATAGATATTATTATGATTGATATCTGAACATCGTAATAAATGCAACAATTTTAGATTTGAATCTATGTAAAACTGAGCGTAAAAAATCTGTTGATGTTAATTCATGGTAGAAAAAACAATCGGTTTTAAGGTTATTTACGAAAAGGCAAAGTCTATATACACTACATTTATTTATCATTGTTTTATTTAATTTTAAATATTTCTTAAAAAAACAATTAGTAAATACGGCCATATTACTCGTTACGTGGTTAGAACGCATGCATCTTAACCGATGATTTCGGGTTCCAGCCCAGGCCAGCACTACTGAATTTTCATGTGCTTAATTTGTGTTTATAATTCTCACATCTCGTGCTCGGCAATAACTGCATGTGTATAATTTCTAAAATAAAATTCGGCCACATGTGTATTCCACCAACCCGCATTGGAGCAACGTGATGCTCCAAACCTTCTTCTCAAAAGGGAGAGAAGGTCTTAGCCCAGCAGTGAGAAATTTACAGGCTGTTAATGTAATGTAATTTTATATAGTCGATAAAAAAGCGTGAAGTTGATTCTTGTTGAATTTCAGGTAGGATATATTAATGATTTCAAATGATACCCATATTAAATAGTAAGAACGGCAAATTTTCGAGGCATGGGAATGTATACACTTCTAAACTCTGGATTGCTCTTATCACTAGCCTCGTTGAGGTTATTGAGGCTATTGAGGTCTAAAATTGTTAAATGAATGGTGTGATAATACTTGTATTGTACAAAGCAAAATCTCGGTAACTATTTTCAAACAATATTTCATATAAGACATGAGATTATGTCGTTGAAATCGAAAACAGGTAGCTATGCGTGACATCATTATATAAATGATAGTACTTCGTTTATTTTATAATACATATTTAATGAAAATACATGAATAAGCAACTAAAAGAATACGAGGAACTAAATTGACAAAATATTCATACGGACACAGATATAATTAAGTATTGTAACTGAATAATTTTACAATGTGAATTTTCTATGTATTATTTAAATGTATGTATCTTTCAATGATTGTTACAAAATCATCAAACGTAATACGTCTGAACGTATTCTAAGACATAAAAGTCGATTTTGTCGTCCATTGTGACTATTAATAAGTGTAAAGCTTCAATATTGAATAAAAAATATTGAACCGAATTTGAATTATGACGCATTTATAAAAGTCCAATTTTTATTATACTTTTAACGTTAGATAGCCTGTTTATTGAGAAAGGTCGACTATATAAAATATCAACATCTTCAACAGTACTGCTGCCGTGTAGTAGACCTCCACTGTTGAACGTGGAGCTGTGAAGCTGCGTGAAACAGGCAGTAATTAATAAATTTACATTGAGCACGAAAAAATAGTACTTATGATATGGTACCCAAATCTAAAGACTAGTTATTATAGTTCGATAGCGTATAACAGGACAGATACGTTTTATTCATTCGATCTCGTAGTACAATGTGAAGGCAATCTCAGGCGACCGCAACCGCAGATAGATCAACATCTTGACGTGATTTCCGCGGAAATGCATGTTACTGGGTTACTGAGGTTTTTGACAAATCTAGCAAATAGTTTTTATTGGCCGATATGGTACTTTAACCTAAGTTTTAAATGATATACAAAAGATAAGATAATTATTAAGATAACTTTCCAAATTATTTGTTCTAATTAATATGTAGTTTGAACACATTAATTAGATTAAATCAATTATTCTCGTAATTTGAATTATTTTCCTACAAATAACAAATTAATTATGAAAATATTTAAGTACAAACCAAAAATACCTCACAAATTCCGTCCATACTGTAAGAATGGCCTTTTGCTATTTATTCCAGAAATTCCTTATCAGAACTTCTTGCATAGTTAAGTAATAAACATTATTTATATCGATCAGCAGCTAAACAAATACCTAGTTCATTAAAAGGAACTCATGTAAACTTTGAGTAATTAGATAATATCAATCAAACTATCTACTATCGACAGTAGAGCTATTCTCTAAGAATGAACTCGAAAGTCAACGCAGAACAAGATCTTTAAATGAATATAAATATTGTAACACTTAAAGGAGATACTTAAATAACCATGATTTCACGAGTGAGATACGAAGTGAGTTTTCACAGAATAGCGACGTAGACTTTAATGTAGCACAAAACACTGCTGGTATTGATGTTTTACTTCTTAAATTATTTTTCTTTCACATGTCAGATTTACATACATATATATTTAGTAATCTATATATATATGATAAAATTGGAGAGACTGTTTGTAATATTAAAATAACCGCTTATTATTGTATGCCTATGTATACAAGGTACATATACTGTCTGTCTGTTTGTTCCGGCTAATCTCTTTTATTTTATACATATAAATTAAGGAGTTGGAGAATTCGTATGTTTAAACTATTAATCTCAAATGCCTTGTGAGGCCATAGAACATAGGTCATCAGTTCATTTCAAATTATTATGTCATAAAAGTATTAAACCAACTCTTCTAAGGCTTTGTAAAGCGGGTCGTCAACCTTGTGCTACCTACACGTACTAGCGAACCGATCGTATATGGTGAAAACGAATTGACAACATGAATGAATCATATATACCTTAATGGTTATAAAAATATGGAATACAGATAAAATTAGTTTTTTTTTTTTATCAAAAAAGTCAATGGTAAACTTTAACCTGCCTTAAAAAACGTAAATTTTATTAGTTTCGGTCTGTGGGTTCTCGTCTCGTTTCTTTTCGGTGGAATCAATATTCCGGTTTATTTATAAAATAGCAATTCATAAGTGTTCATTAAAGTCTGCTTTATAAAAGTATATTTTGATTTTCATTTTGATTCTGATATATGTCATAAGCTTTATTGGGTCATCGTTTGCATATGCATATGTAAATAATTGCATACAAATTAATTATTATTAATCAATACCCACTCTCGTAACCCACCTGAGTATTCAAAATACCTACACGAGTCAAAAATGAACACTTGTGTAATTCGCACGATGAACTAAGAGTACCGTAGAAATGATACGTACGAGTCAAGTATTCTGCAATCGTAAAACGATAAATAATCATAATTTATACAAAAATTTAATAAAATTGGAGTGTCTCTTTGTAATATTAAAATAACCACTTTTTATTGAATGCATATATATGTATACATGATACATACGAGTATACCAAAATAACATCTTTTACAATTTTTGTCTGTCTGTTTGTTCCTAATCTCGAGCTGGATCGATTTTGATGGGACTTTCACTAACAGATAGCTGATGTAATAAGGAGTAACTAAAGCAATAACAATATTGTTTTTGTTAAATTCAAACGTGCACGCAGTCGCAGGCACAGCTAGTATGCAAATATAATTGTAATCGAAGCAGGATGAAGGAATGCAGGCAGTAGGCATTGGCAAACAGGTTACTTGACTATGTTTTCGAAAGTAATAGATTCCCTCTGTTCATCTTCACGGTGATCATTTTTAGGTAATTTTATTTTCATGATGATCTAATGGTTGGTTTGGGTTAATTAGCCGAAGATTTCAAACCAATCAATTTTAGTGCGCTTGATTTATCTTTAAGCGGCGGTGAACGAAAATATCGTAAATAAACCTGTATGTATCTGAGAAGTATCTACCATTCTTGTATCCACTAGACCGCATTGGATAAGAAATTTAAAAAAATTGTTAAGGAACGCCTGTGTGCGAAAGGTTACTATACAATTTGTGAGTTTATGTTTGATAGCACACCTTGGGAATGAAACGATCGCCTCTTGGCTGTTTCTACTCATATACAATTATATATATAATTAATTTGACGTAAAAAAAGAAGTCCCGCTGAGTTTCTTTCGCCGGTTCTTCTCAGGTCAGGGTGTTTTCTTTTTCCGAACCGGTGGTAGTGTTTAATTTGACCATCAATAAGAAAGTGTAATACTTCTATATTGAATAAAGGAATTTGAGTTTGAGTTTGAGTTTAAGTGTGGTGGAATATTCTTTTGTCCTTAAAAGTAAAGTTTGCCTTAGACCAGCAATAGGCTTTTTACAGGCGGTTACTTACTTCTTACTTTTTTTACGGTATAGGTTGAAGGGCGAGCAAATGGGCAATCTGATGGTAAGTGGTCACCGTCGCCCATAGATAGTGGTGCTGTAAGAAAGATTAATCTCTCTAAGAAAGATTAATTATTCCTTACATCCCCAATGCGCCACCATCCTTGGGAAATAAGATGTTACAGCCCTTGTACATGTAGTTACACTACTCACTCACGCTTGAAACCGGAACACAACAATATTGGATACTACTGTTTAGCGGTAGAATATCTGATGAGTGGATGGTAACTACCCAGACGGGCTAACACAAAGCCCTACCACCAAGTACCTAAGTAGTACTAATACTATAACATAGTGCTATATCAAGGCTATATCTCATATCAGTTATATGTCTTGAAATATTAAGAGTAGGATAAAATAACTCTTATACCATTTCCAAGCGTCTCTCGTTCCGAAGTCTTGCATGCAGCAAAACGATTAATGCAGTATTGTCTAGTTCAAAATTGCCAATCAAGATGTCGTCCATCCACGCAAATCAACCGTGCGAATAATTACAATTGTAATCACTTTTAAATGTATTTTTATAACACTGGTGACTGATTATTATTATTATATAATTATAAGTATTAGCTTTCTATTTCAATTATATCCTATACCAGGTTTAGTTTTGATTTTATTTTATTGTAAATTGCAAGTCACTCATTGGGCGCCAAAATGAGGAACTTTTTTAAATGAAATTTTTAATGTCAAATAGCATATATTGGTGCGGTTAGAATTGGAGTTTGTCGAATAAAATTCATTTTTGTTTTTCTTTTTCTTCTAATACAGCCGTACACCGCTCTCTAGCCGGTACTGTAACCAGTAACTTCTTCCCACTCTCTACAATCTAGTAAACTGATATTAAGAATCCTCTTTATTTTTCTGCACGTCTACATCTAGAGCTCTTCAAAATGAGACCATAACCGATGTTTCGTGCGCAGCTATCGTCCCATAATCACGGAGACAAAAATCGCCTTACGTTATTTATGTATAAAATGTATATACATCAAAATTATTGTTTATTTAAGTAAGCGTTGATAAGAATATTTTAATTCGTATAATTTTTCACGGGGCCTTAAGAATAGTTCCTCTAAATATCATCAACCTCCATTAGCGTCTCCGTGACGCGTTCCCAAATACGGACAATATCAACAAACTTTGTTTTAGCGTTGTATACAGATTAAAAACATGTTATTATTAAAAAAAATACGTTAAAATATAAAATGTATTAATATTTAATTGTTTTTACCATATTCTTGGTCGTTGTTCTTGCGTGAAGGTGTCCGACGTCATTAGTGTGAAGTAGCAAGCAAATGCCGAGTATTTGCTAGTATTATTAAAAACGTTAGTCCTTATAATTATTAAAATAGATTATAAAACGGTTTACTGACTCTCCACTTTTATTTTTATTATTATTATTTTTAGACTTTTTCGACTACGTTACATTATTATTGATGATTTTAATTAAGTTAAGTTAAGATAAGTAAATACTCATCTTATATTAAGAATAACTATGTTTGTTGCCGGTATTTCTCGATAGAATCTACATTCCGAACCGGTGGTAGCGTCACTAAATACAGTTTTGTAAAATAACAAAATAAAGTATATTTTGATTTTGATTTTATTGTCTAAGCAGTGATTCAAGGGGTAAATGCTGCTAGCGTTCTTGACACCATTCCATGGGTTCATGGTTTATATAGTAGCTATGTTTATATATATGAGTGTATATACTTAATCCGTAATAAAGCTAATCAAAATTCAACTGTTTATTAACATTTGAAGCAATGTTTTACGTATTGTTTCTTTATTTAGTTAATACCCCGACATTATTCTGATTTACATATAATAATGAGAACATTATAATCAGCAGTTGTTTTAGGATATTAATTCTTTATTACAAAGGTAATTGACTTTCAAATTACTCAAAGCAATTGTTTAACATACATAGCTATAAATTCTAAAAATCTTGATTCGGAAATCAATCATCTCCCAAAAAAATTATCATCAAATATGTTCTATCAAAGTAAAGAAAAATAGTCTTATTATAATGTATGCGAATATTTGGTTAGATTTATCAAGTCGAATTAAAAGTCAACAAGAATTTAAAAGTTTCAAATGGACAATAGTACAAAAGTATCTACCTTTAAAAGGAAACTAAAATTGCTTGTGAGGGAAAATGTATACGAATATCATTAGTAAACATTATTCGATATTTAAAATTTAAATTTAATGATGCTAAAATTTAATTATAGGTATAATATGCTTTTTTTTTAAAATGTTCTGACACAGATTCTATCATTTTAACCAACTTTGTATATAAGTTATATGTATTGGTCGTTATACAAGTGTAATGAAGTGTAAGATTCTTTATGAGTTCCCTGAATGAGTAAGTATTTACAAAGGTTCCCTGAAAATAAATGTATTAACAATATAAATAATTCCTCTCATTTTGGATATTGTCAAAACTTTACATAGGCTTCTTCGAAGCTTTACGTGAAATTGTATTATTTTACTTAATGAAACCCTTGGGATATGGAATTTTATCAATACTTTAAAGGTAATCAAACGCTCCGATGTATGTTGGTGGATAAACAAAAGGCAGATTTTCATCCCACACAATAAACACACTTTCTCTTGATGTTATCATTCACCGTCACTGCGAATTGAATTAATAACACGAGATTAAATTAAAAAACAAAATTAAAACCAGAAATCTTCGCTCAAAATTCAAGCGTTTCAGCCACTGGACCATCTCTGCTCTTTCAAGCACTAATCAGATCATGATAAACTACGGATATAACTCATGTGTTTGACGTCAATTACTTTGATATACAACTGTTTTAAATGCAATTTTATTTATCTTAAGATGAAGGTGATTTACACGAATATACGAGCTGATACTTCGTGGTTAAAGTCATCGTAGAACGTCGTACTTTATTATGTACTAGTTTTTGCCCTTGGTTTCGCTCGCGTATTAGGGGTTGGTTGTCAAATATTATTGACACAATATCTTTGTAAATTATACCCGATATGTTATTCCGGCGTATAAGCTATATTATTGTAAAGTATTATTAAAATCCATTCAGTAGTTTTTGCCTGAAAGAGTAACAAACGTCCATACATACAAACTTTCGCCTTTATAATATTAGTAAGGATTCAGGAGATTTTCTTTTAGCTCTTCTATATTGTGGACCACAAAAAGCTCTTGATGATATATGTTGATATAATACAACACTTTTCACTTGGTAGTATATCTTTGTCCAAGCAGTTCTGGTTTGAAGGGTGAGTGAGCCTGTGTAATTACTGCCAAGGGACATATCATCTCGGTTCCGAAGATGCGTGGCCTGTGTAAGGAATTGTTTAAATTTCTCACGGCGCCGGTGTCATTGAGCTATGTTGAACACTTAAAATCAGTTGCCTATTTGTCCGTCCCTCCGTCTACCTATAATAAGAAATAAATAAATAAACTATTCCACTTCAGTACTTATATCCACTTTATTGCCATTCAAATAAATAATGAATATGACAATTGTAGATTTTGACCAATGAGAGTGCGTCAATTCAGTGTCAAAATTGTTTATTTTGATTTACTCTTCTTGTAGTTGAGAGCCGAGAAGGCCCAGTGGTTAGACCCAGGCAAGCACTACTGAATTTTCATGTGCTTAAATTGTGTTTAAGGAAAACATCGTGAGGAAACCTGCATATGTCTAAATTCAAAGAAATTCTGCCACATGCGTATCCACCAACCTTCATTGGAGCGGCGTGGTAGTATATGCTCCAGACCTTCGCCTCGAAGGGAGAGGAGCCCAGCAGTGGGAAATTTACAGGCTGTTACTGTAATATACTATAGCAGAGTTCACGACAAAGTCGTGATTTATAATAATACAATATACACTACTACTATTAAACTAAATCAAATTAACTTTATACAAGTGAACTTAACAATAAAGCCTTTTTGAATGGTCAATGTTTTAATTCTATCGCCGTTTCGAAAGGCAGCCTCCAGCGACCAGAAACATCAAGAAATTCGCTCAGTTGCTCTTTTTAAAATATACAAGATACTCAATACAGTTAGTATTCACAATTATTGTTCTTGATCTGTTCTGTGTTGAAATCCGAATAGACCACCAGTCAGGCTAGATACCACCCACTCATCAGATATTCTACCGCCTAACAACAGTACTCAGTATTGTTGTGTTCCAGTATTGTAACTACAGGCACAAGGGACATAACATCTTAGTTCTCGAAGTTGGTGGCGCAATAAAAAAAAAAGATTTAATTGGAAATGAAATGTAATGCCGAATTAAAATTCGAAAATGTAGTCATTAATATTAAAACAAATAACAAATATAACTTTGTTACGAATTAGCGATTGCGTAATAATGTATGTGGTATTTTGTAAAAGAAACGATAAAATAATTACGCGCTATTCCGTTTTGTTCTGTTATTTCGTAGCTAGAAAGCGTAGCATGTCAGTTGTGTTCAGTGGCTGTTGAGCACTGGCCGCTAACGGTGGCATCTATCATGTACCCATTAAAAACATTCTCTCAGCTAAATCTATACTAATAAAAATGCGAAAGTAACTCCGTCTATATGTTGCTCTTTCACTCACACACTCGACCGAATTTGATAAAATTTATTACGAAGCAAGTTTAAACTACAAGGAACATAGGCAATTGTTTGTGCCTAACCTGCCGACCACTCCCTAAAACGCGAGCGAAGCCGCGGATGACAACTATTATGCACCTAAATGTAAACATGACTGTGATTATGGCGATCATGGCTTCCTAAACGATTTCCGTCACAAAACGGTGACTTGCTAACTACGCAGGATATTTTAGTGCACAAGCGTGTTCGTACACGGATACACTCGTAACACCCTCACTAGTGGTGCAGAACCAACGTCGTTACATGCTTTTTGAAGGACGAGAGGAAGCACTTGCCAGTGCTGGCACTGGCAATTATTAGTGTGGAGAAACCTGGAGTTCGATCCCTAAACTAATTTATTTAACGTTATTATATTAATATATATAGTTCATTTTCTATTCCTATATTATTGCAGAAAATGTTTTAATGATAGTAACTTATTTATTTACCAACCGATGTAAATAAGAAATTAAGTCAAATTCATTTAAAAAAAGATAGGAAATAATTCAAGTCAAAAAACGATAAAATCAAAATCATCACGATAATTTTTAGTAATACATTCTTTTTTTTTTCTCTTACATATATTCAAAGTCAACCCCCATGGATGTATTTTGATAAGTTGTTAAACAGTTGCATGTCACCTTTAGAAGTTTCTTTTCTCAAGATATGATTGTTGTTTAAATCCGCGAATATACTTATAAGTAACGCAATATCCATCAAAACCTTGGATCAATCAACTTGAAATATTTAGATGTTCTAAATACGTATTAGATTAGTAAAAGACTATCAGAGATTCAAGCGAGTACTGTAATTATACAGCATTCAATTAGCGAGTAGGCGCCAATCTTTTGTTTATGATGAAGGTCTTTCGCTATCTTATACAATTATAAACGATAAATTCACTTAAGTACAGGCAATCTATACTTAACTAACTTTGCCATGTATATAATATATACAAAGCATTATATATAAAGTTGAATGTTAGCATATATCAACATGAAAGTTTACATATGTACGTTTTTTTCGGTAAGGTGTTATAAAAACCTGTATATATAGTTTTTATAAATGTTAAATCCAAAAAATACTTACTTAAAAGTAAAACTTTTTTTTTCTGTTTCTCTCTGTATCATTTTTAAAATATTGGACAACATCACATACATTACTCTGATCCCAAAAAAAAGCTAATGCACTTGTGTTACGGAAAGTAACGACGGCACCACAAACATCCAGACCCAAGACAACATAGAAAACTAATTCTCTATTACATATTTTCATATAAAATTATTTAAACTTATTTATTGTTTTAATTTACACAGGATTCTTGATATAAATTTTATTATTTATTACAAAATACATAAAAAAATCCCATGACACCTCTCTTCTCTTTTCCAGGACACGTACTTACCAAAACATAGTTCAACAAAACCTCCAAAGTCATACGATGAGAAAAATTACGAAGACACTGGGATTGTAAATACAAAGGTCTTTTTGTATCAATTCAACAATGTGTATTTAAATGTGCATTGAACACAAATATATTTGACGTAGGCTTTCAATTAAAGAAAACAAGCCCAAGGTTACAGTAATCATTATTTCATACTCATCCCGCGCGTCGATGAATCATTCCCATCATCTGTTACGATACGCCTACATCCCTACAACTATTGTTCGATTACACAACAAATTATAATTTATGTAACGATTCAATGCAGGCGATAATGTCTATTGATATTAGCATAACGACTTTCTTTTATAAACAAACTAGCGACCCGCCCCGGCTTCGTACGGATGCAATGCTGATAGTAAATATACTACAGAATGTCATTATATACCTACAACCTTCGCAGCTTTTTTGTCATTAGACAATAAAAACAGCTTTATCTCTGCATTTAAAATCTGTGATCTCTTCGCAACTTCGTAAGCGCAAAAAATGTGTTTATTTACGACACCTCTTAAATTATCAATGTTTCTCTACTATATTGTAAATTTATTATACATATAAAACTTCCCCTTGAATCAATCTATTAAAAAAAAACACTATCATAATCCGTTGCGTAGTTTTAAAGATGTAAGCATACATAGGACAGACAGCGGTAAGCGACTTTGTTTTATACTATGTAATTATCTCTACACAATTATTTTATTTACTTCGCTAAAACGTCAATCTTGGGCGCTAGTTCCACTCACAAATTGTCACGTTATTGCAATCGAATCGAATGCCCCTGGATCCGCCATTGACTGTACACAATACATGGACTATAAATCTTATTATATTTTATTGGATGTAAGTCTTAATCCTCTGGTTATAGAATATAATTTTATTATATGCCCATGCCTCATTCCGCCAACCCGCATTGGAGCAGCGTGGTGGAATATGCTCCAAACCTTCTCCTCAAAGGAGAGGAGGCCTTTATCCCAGCAATGGGACATTTACGGGCTGCTAATGCTAAAAATATGCCCATGACCATGTTTCGGAAGAGATAGCATATTGGTTAAATATTATAAGTAGGTAATATTAATCATTTATGTTCAAATGTCTAAAATGATTTAGTCAAATAAATAATACTATACTTAAAAATATATTAATATATTTTTTATAGACACATTTTTTTAAATTTGATCTCAAAAATGAAACTTGGACCGATTTTATTTATCATGTCATCGGGGGCTGTCACTTAACATCGGATGAGCCTCCTGCCCGTTTGCCACCTATGCCATAAACCAAGTTACACATGTGATAGAATATCTTACAATACTCGTATGAGATGATGAAAGGTTTTGAAAATGGTTGTGGGTGGATATAGAGGGAGGGGACGACCAACGAAACGATGGATGGATTGTATGAAAGACGATATGGTTAGAAAGAATGTTGTGAGATGACGTCTGACAGAGAAGTATGGATGAAGAAGACATGCTGCTCCGACCCCAAAGGAAAAATGGGATAAGGGCAGGAGGATGATGACTCGTATGAGGTGAATTATAAATAAAAATTAAGCAATCATGTACTTAGTTCAATACTCGACCGGATTTCGAATTTGAAACCCAAGAAGTATTAAGACAGGCGTCATTATCCAAAAAGTAATCCAATATTAGAGTAAGTACTAAGTAAATATTTTAACACAATTACAAAAGGTTTTTTTATTACCGGTTCTTCTCAGGTGGTATTTTCTATTTGACAATAACTAAATCGTGATCTGTGGTCTTATAAGAACGCATCGGATCGGTATCATTAAAATATATAAAATTTGACGTAGTATGATTGGACAATTGGAATTTATGAGAAAACCTAGAGAATTTAGATATTGAATAACGAAAATTCGAATATCGAAAAGTTTGAATTAATCTATTTACTCACACGCTTGAAATTCACCATCTGAATTAAATTGTATTTATTTACTTTAAATGATCTAATAATTATTGACTGATATAAATAAGGATCTAGCACCAAGTTGATGCTAATAACAAGAAAAATGCCGTCTACGATTCATCAATTTCCCATATTCGTGTTAAAATAAGTTTTACGGTTAAGGTATCTTATTACACTTAGAGGAATTACGGCCATGGCTAATTATAACGTTTCCCAGAACGTACTGATTGGCCTAAAACATAAGTAACAGCGATTTAACTGGCTATGAAAACATCCCAAAGATTTGTAAATATTTGTCCTCAGAATTGTAAGAAGGTTTACAGCTTATAACTCCATTCTGATTGCGAGTTGATGGATCATTACTATAAATATACTTATCAATAGAGTTACAGGACATTTCTAAACATATATATTAGAGGAAATAAATTTGTATATTTTATTCGTGTCATGTGCTACCTCTGTGATTAACTGGAATAATTGCTTAGTGGCTTATACTAATAATTGAAACAAACAATTTCATCATTTAAAATACAATATTTAACAAACACAAACTCTTCTGCTTCTCGACTGCAAAGAGTCAGTAACCCCACTGTGGGGCAATGTATACAGTTTAAAAACAAGATCCCAGAAAGCTTCAAAATTAATTCTTCTTTCTTGAAGCTTCTAGCTGACTGAATTTTTTTTACCGGTTTTTCTCAGGTGGTTGCTTTTTCATCTGACAATAAATAAGTAGCTAATTGTAATGTTTATTGGCTAAAAGATTTTAATTTGACTTGTTTATATACCACATAGTCATTGTGTATTTCGTGATATTACCTACTCATCAAGGTTTTTTTTTATAAATTGAAATTTCGTATTTTTTGCTACATAACTTATTTACTCATTTAAATATTTAATTATTACTATATTTTATTCTTTCATCGACAGGAAAAAAAAATATATGTTATGTTAAGTTGTATCACATATATATATATATATATATATGCCACAACATCATGAATCTCACGACCCACTCCGCTAGTTCCTATAACCTATACCAACTCTTATAACCAGCGACGCATAAATTGCGAGAGTGTCCATACGACAATGGTTACCCATAATGCTATGGTTTCTTTTATTGTATCGTTACGTAAGCATTTTAAAAAATCGACGTACGAGTTTTTGTGGCAAATAAACTCGCTGTTGGCTTCTCGAGGTCTATGTCGATATCGTTGCAAACAAGACGATTCGAAGGTCTAAATGAGCTGTGATGCGCTCGCCTTATTTTTCTGTAAATTATATCGTAGTGAAAGAAAAGGATAAATAATGGGGATATCATCTTGACTGAACTGTCAAAAATGCCAATCTCAACGGAGACCAGTGGGCTGCGCAGGAGATAGCAATGTGCACAAGTGTGTCGGAAAACTCACGAGCACTCTCTATCGTTATCAGTCCAGGGCCCTGCACTGACTGCGTTTATATTATCTTCAAAGCAAGGGATTGCCTTCATTTGGGTACTATAGGCTTAACATTTAATTGATTTGATCCGGGGTTAACCCGAATTCCTCAGTATCTGCAACCTATTAACCTAGCCACTAGACCAACGATGTTTTTCTTTTTATGGCATTGCTTGGCGGACGAGCATATGGGCCACCTGATGGTAAGTGGTCACCACCGCCCATACACAAAGGCGCTGTAAGAAATATTAACCATTCCTTACATCACCCATGCGCCACCAGCCTTGGGAACTAAGATGTTATGTCCCTTGTGCCTGTGTTACACTGTAAATAAACATATAAATATTGATAAATATAATCCCAATGGTCGAATTTGAGACACTATTATTGTACAGAAGTGTATGCCCAAAGTGCTACAGTCCCATGGAATCCAGCATAATATTCATTTTTTTAGTATTATAACTTGCAATACAAACTCTAGATATGAATCCTACATACTTAATAATAATAAAGATAGTTTTATGAATGAATAAAATATTAAATAGTTTACAAATAACAGATCCGATAAATCGAACAATAACAATTGTTATAAAACAAATATGTATTCATTATTATATTAATTTATACATTTTTTTCCTTCTTGCATGGATATGTTAATAATACACTCTTATACAATATATGAACAGACAATATTACATTTAAAAACATACTGTACATGTTTAAAAGGAGATATATACAAGACTATGAAATTCAACCCTGTCACGTCATTCGTTAAATGTAAAGACTGCGAAGCACAACCAAATTTAAAAAAAAACAACCCAAATTATAAAATACTATTATTTACCAAAATCTCCAAAATATGCTGCATCTTCTAGTATAAATTTAATGTATATTGGTTCAGTAATTATTTTAGTAAGGCATTACAAATTACTTCATTTATTATATCACTATTCAATAGTGATATATTAAATGAGGCAGAGTATTTAAATATATTATAAATTATCAGAATAACTTTACACTTTAATTACGCTAAATATAACAGGAAATATATTAAATATATATTAATAAATTACACAAGAATAGATCTAAGCGTATTTGTGAATAAAAAAAAAAACAAAAACGAAAATTGAACCATTTTCAAGTTTCGACAAATAAATTGTTACGGCATCACGTCAAGGTTTTTTCTTGACTTTAATTAAGGCCACGAAATAATATTCAAGAGCCAAAGCAATTCATACACATTTAAAATGTATATTCTGTCGTATTAAAAATCTATAAAACATTTATTATTACTTATTAATTTACATTGTTATAAATCTATATATATATATAAAATAACAAGTCCTGACTGACTGATTAATATTATTTTACAATATGTAGCCTGTAAGGCATATGACCTTTTCCGATACACAATTTTTTTTTATATTGTAGTTTAGTTTAATTTATTCCTTTCATTATTATTTTTATGATATTATTGTTTAATATTGGCTCTTTAATAGGAAATAATTATTTGTAAGGTTAAACTAGAAATAAATAAATGTAATTACTACTACTAATAATATATAAAAATATAATCTAGTTTTTTTTTTTTAGTTTAGCTTTAAGTTAGAAAAAATGATTTCATCTCTAAGTATTCAAAGATCTGTAATTGACAAATAATATTACTCAACAAATCTCTATATTGCTGTATTTGAAAAATCCACGAAGGTTTTAATAGTGTAAAAAAAGTTAGTATTACTTACATGGCCACAAGTAACATTAGGAGGAATATCTGGACGCCTGTCTTCGTAAACATAAAATAAAAGGGCTTATGTGATAAATTATTTTGTATAAATTTAACCTTTCGGTATTCTGTCCTCTCGAGGACAAATTCGTATGTATGTATATAGTCGTTAGTCGTAGTAGTTCATAAAATTAACCTATTTCTATATGTATGCACACTAGTTATAAATTCAAGGCTATTTTTGGTCCAATTTAACTGCCCGTTCCAATTTCTGAAGCACTTCATAAAAAAAGCGGCCATGTGCGAGTCAAATACGACCATGAAGGGTTCCGTAGCAGCAAGTAACAAAGTTTATGTATATGAAATTAAATATTTTTTTTATATTTGAGTTGATTGAATGAAAGGTAAATTGCGGTTTTCGATTTCGATGACGTATTAAAAAAAACTACTTACTAGTATGGGGAACTCCAAAATTTATTCTTTTTGTTCTATTTCTGTGTGAAAATCTTAATGTGGTTCACAGAATACATCTATTTACCAAGTTTCAAGAGAATAGTTCTTATAGTTTCGGAAAAAAGAGGCTGTGACATGAGGACGAACAGACAAACAGACTAGACGAATCTATAACGGTTCCGTTTTTGCCATTTGGCTACGGAACCCTAAAAACGGACTTAACCGGGTTATTATAGCGAAATTCGCTAACTTGTTTCGTTACGTTGTTTGATAGCGAATAATTCACATTATAATTCTTACTAAAAGATTACTCAATTTTGGTGATGTTTGTATGGAGGTGTACACCGAAATCACCCCTAGTTACCTTTGCTCACAGACGTTGGTACTTTTAAAAGTGTAAGCTGATCCAACTCACTTCATGAATGATTATATAAATTACAAAAAGAGGTCCGATATGATATTCTAGCATATGACACTTGATACCATTTGACACCTCTATTGCTGAATACGGCTGTACGGGATAGTAGGGATGTTGTTGTTATATGCACTCCTAAATTAAGTTTATATCTTATTTGGAGGGGAATAGAAACTTTTGCATGGGTTTGCATTTGCAATAACCTTTTTAAAATAAAAACTTACTTTTAAAATATGTCTTAATTTTTAATTTTATGGTTGGTTTCATCTCAAAAATATTTATGTCAAAAATGTTTCCGTCGTTTACATTTTAGATGTAAAATAATGTACATATTATGACAATTCGTTAAAAAATCCAAAGAAATTTTTAATAATTTTTTTTTAATAATATTCAAGAATAAAATAACTTTGATTAAATACAACTTAATCTAATTTTATGAGTCACTACAGCTTAAATAGTATTTTAACTATATTTATCTTATGTAAGCGAACTTATTTCTTTTGAAAATTAATTCTTTAAACCATAAAATGCAACATAAGCCGGATAAAAACCAAGTAATGTATAATTATTTATATATATTTATGTATATAATTGTTTTCGATAATTAGTAAAAAAAAAAGATTATAATATTTAAATTCCAAATATAAAACTTCGCCTTAGCGATGTTCGAAATGGAACCCGCTAAGCCCCCTTACAAACGAAGGTCAGTATTGAGTTACACACTTTTTGAATTAGGTTACATGAGGGTGAAATGCGGGGTCAGTTAATAATGTTGTTCGATTGTAATGAAATTATTATTTACTACGTTACATGTTGCATAATAAGGTTAAGTTAATGTAAATACATATATATGTCCAAATTTTAATAACAAATACATTTTGTGTTAAGAAATCTCTCAGATATAGTCATTTTTTACATTTTTACATTAACAGCCTGTAAATTTCCCACTACTGGGCTAAGGCCTCCTCACCTCTCCCTTCAAGGAGAAGGTTTGGTGCATATTCTACCACACTGCTCCAATGCGGGTTGTTAGAATACACATGTGGCAGAATTCCGTTTCAGAAATTAGACACATGCCGGTTTCCTCACGATGTTTTCCTTCACCGCCGAGCACGAGATGAATTATAAACACAAATAAAGCACATGAAAATTCAGTAGTGCTTGCCTGGGTTGGAACTCGAAATCATCGGCTAAGATGCACGCGTTCTAACCACTGGGACATCTCGGCTCAGACATAGTCAGCCCGCGTTAATTAATACTCCCATCCACTTTTCATGCACCTTACAATGAATTTATTTGTTCTTCAAACCAGCTTATATAGTTACTAAAATTATATCTTTATATAGTATCTGAAGTTGTGTGAAATGTCAAAATGTGATATGCGAACATTGATTATAATGATTATAAAATTTAAAGGACACGCGTATCAAAATGGCGTGTAACCGTCGCGGTCGGTTGTTAACATTTCAGGTGTGAGATATTGCATTTTTTTAATCATTTCTGCAATGAAACTATATTCAAAGTCGAGAAATGGACACGGTTTTTATACATATATTGCAATATAATTAATCCAATAACATTCTTTTTACCTTCCAGAGTGGTGTCGACGTCAAAGCGAAAAGGTGAAACATCTTTTGCGATCATCGCCGAACCTTCCTCTCGCCCCACCAGCCCCAAGTCGCTTCCAGTTGAAATCCGGCCTGGCA
The DNA here is from genome assembly GCF_905147765.1 of Vanessa atalanta. Taxonomy (NCBI): domain Eukaryota; kingdom Metazoa; phylum Arthropoda; class Insecta; order Lepidoptera; family Nymphalidae; genus Vanessa; species Vanessa atalanta. Next base: position 7,854,360 of record NC_061896.1, read on the forward strand.
GAGTCTCACCATTTAAAGGTTCGTTATATAAAGTAGACGAATTAGTTTCAATTTGCAATAAAATATCTGGACCGATTGAGTGTGTAATTGATTCTAAATGATCTGAATATATATATATATATATATATATATATATATATATATATATATATATATATATATATATATGTAATACTTTTTTCATTATTATTACGTTTTATGTTGATTACTACATAATACTATATATGACGTAAACACAAACGACTTAATCTAAACTATCTTTTTAGGTCGAGGCTTTAGAGAAGAGACATCAAGACACAATACACCAAAAACCTCAGCTGCCAATTCCCGATCGAATTCTCCTTCAAGAAGACGAACGAACTCATTATCACGAATCGATAAGATGGCAACGACGGCCACTATGTTACCGCCACCACCTGCGCATAGACCGCCAAGAGACTTCCTCAAAGAAAATATGGAGGAAATTAGGGAACTAAGTGAATTAAACAGAGAAAAGAATGAAGCTGAAGCAGAAAAAAAGAAAAGGGATGAAGAAATTGCTTTACTGAAAGAAATGGGTATATTAGATAAAAAGGGAGAGGTCAAGAGTGGAGTTAATTCGAGATCTAATTCACGGAGTAATTCACCACCTAAAATAAATATGAGATCCAGATCAAACTCACCGTCAGCGATATTACATTATGAAAATATACCAAGAGGAAGTTCTGAGTATCTCAACAAAGATGATGGAGCTCCAAAACCTGTACCACATAGGTCCCGATTAAGATCAATATCAAAGTCTCAACCTCAATCAAATAATGGATCACCGAAAAATTCCAAAATACCAAAGCGACAGAACTCCGTCTCCCCGTCCAGAAGCAATTCAAGACAATCTTTAGACAGAAATTTAAATCGCAATCAAAGATATATGTCTAACAGCACTAGCAGTATACATGAAACAATAAGGATAGGAAGTCAAGTTCATGATAAAAGAACAAGTCAAAGCACTCAGCATCTGAGCATTTCTCCATCGCATATAAAAGGCAAGCCACCGATTTCACCTGGAAAGAGCGGACCGCCGCCTTCGAATAAATCAATTAATCCGAAAAGGTTATCTCCAATAGTTGGTACACCAAACAAAAGTCCAATTGAAGATACCAAGCCTGGATCCGCCAAAGCACCAACTAGAACTACTCCAGCAGCTCGAAAGACTGCGAAGACGGCTGGTGCTACACCTGCTACCTCTAGATTAAATTCTAGACAACCTAGCAGTACTACCAGTCGGGATCCCAGTCCAGACAAAAGAAAAGGGCCAGTTAAAAGTGTTACAAAACCTAGTAATGGTACTGCAAAGCCGATATCAAGGACAACAAGTACTCGAACAACACAAAAACCTCCTGTGTCAAATAAAGTAGAAACTAAAAAACCAGTTAGTCGAACAAACAGTGTAAAAAATTTAAGTAGAGTACCAAGTTCAAAGACGCTTAACGAGAAACCTCCTTTAAGTAGGCAAGCTAGTAAAAAGGATCTTTCAGAAAAGTCTAAATCAACGGGGAAAATAAATGAAACAGGTACTAAGAAAAGTACTGTGGAAAAAAAAATATCAAAAAAGACTGACGAGATTAAAAATGTAGATATTGTAAAAAAACAGAAGAAAGCTGAAGAAAATACGGCAGATGCAAATGTTGGTGAGGAGATTATAAAACATGATAACGGAACCCAATACGATAAATTGACAAACGAAAAGGGTGAACTTGTAATTCTAACTAAGAAAAATATTGTTTCTATGACTACAGCGGCAATCACATCTCAACCTTTAGAAGTTGTCACAACAGTAACCAATCAACTACCGGCGACTTTTGAAAAGGCTAGGGAAAAAGGAATATTTGATAGTTTGAATTCAAAAGATTCTTTAGTAGATAAAGAAGAAGAAATAGAAGATAAAACAGACAAAGAAGAAAAAAAGCCAGTAAAGTCTAAAACAAATCAAGAAAGAACAATTTTTACTGAAGATCATGTAAGACTTAGACCATTGCAACCGCCCTACAACAACCCACAAGTAGAGAGAGTTAAGCAAAAGATTGACAGTATATTGAAAGAGCCTGAAATATCTACAGAAAATATTCTTGCCGCTGCTAAAGCCAAGGAAGCAAAAGAGGTTGCCGAAACAGCAAGAAGCGCTTCAAGAGACGTCAAAAACAATCTTCAAAAACAAGCTTCTGATAAATTATCCGAAGCACAGGACAAAATTAAAAAATCTGAAGAAATGAGTTCGGAAATTCGTACAGAAGCGGCGAAAATCGTTGACAGCATTATGACACCTGTCGAAGAACCAAAAGATATAATAGAAAAATCAAAAGATATTAAGACTATAGAACCAATTGTGACAGTGGTTAATGAGAAGAAAAATGCGGTAAAAACTGAAATAGTTGAGAAAATAAATGAAACTTTGGTACAAGGTGGACCTGAATTGGAAGTTCTTAGTTCGAATCTTTCAACACCTGGTGCAGAGAACATGACGTTACACAGTAAAGCAGCCAAAGGAAGTGCATCTGACAAGTCTCATAGTAATGGAGGGTAAGTTATATCATCAAAATATTTTTTTAAACATTAGAGTAATTAAATATTGAGGTCGGTCAGAGTTAACTTTATGTTTACCTTCCAAACCAATTTTGCCTACGGCCATCATAATTTCGCTGGTGACAAAGGAGATGGTGCAAAAGTGTGTGCACTATCAAATTCAGGTATACTGTATTACCTGATGGACTGTGGCACGATAGTGACGCTGCCAACTTCTCATCTCGGAAAATTTATTAACACAGCAGACTAACCGAACAAAGTCAAAACTAGCCTCTACGAGGCATAAGGACTTGTGGCTAACTTGATTTAATTATTTATTGGCACAAAAAACTTAACATAGAGATATAATTACACCCAATGATGACTATACATATACCAATACATAGAAACGACGTATTTAAGCATAAAAATGCACGCTAACATTTAAATAGGCCAAAGAAGAATGTTTTGTACATTAGATGACAGTTCGATCCTATAACACTATGCACATGACCTACATTTTCCAGGAAGGAGTAAAGGTAGAAACAAACATATTAAAAAATTCGATTCCCTTTAGCTAATAGCTCCATTACATATTGCACTACAAACAGTTCTTGTTTATACAACTTCATTTATAATACAACATTATCCTAAAAAGAAGCCTGCAAATGTCTCACTAGGACAAGGCCTCCCTTTCCTTTAAGGGAAAATTTTGGAGCTTATTCGACCACGCATCTTCAATATTGGATCGCAACATTATCCAGCTCAACTACGTATATTCACTTTAATTTTACTCCCTAAAACAACTTTGCCAATAAACAAAACGTTACCAACAACAAATCCAATTATTTACATTGAATATCTCGACCAATTATGTTACGTCATTATAAAGTTTCAAGTCAAAGATTTATTTGTTTTTGGTTATATATTGAATAATTCATTTACTGGATTGAATATTTTAAATTATTAAACTGCACTTTACGAATAAGTATCGTCTTTACTTGTCCTTAACTAAAAATTAATGGCTTAAAAAGCTTAGTTACCATTCTCTAGAACTGTTAACGCAAGTTTTATTTAGAACATTTCGAAGCAACGACAGTAATGTTATTACTTTCACACAATAATTGTAATATTTATTCAAACCGCAACCCGACACTATCAGCAGTAAACGGTGAAAACTGATCAAAATCGCTCGGGGAATACTTTCTTTACATTATATTCTTCAAGGCAAAGTGTGTATTGTTTGAAACCACAATATGAAAGTAAATTTAGTTTACTTTTGATATACAATTGTCTGCATTTTTAATATAAAGTAAGCAAGAAGTGCGAAACACAGTACGACGGACATCCGAGGAACTTACTAAAGCGGATGATTGTAGTTTTTTTTTTTTTTAATTTTTATCTTGATCTTACGTACCTTTCATCCTACTTGGTTTCAAATCACAAATGTAAAATATTAAAAAAAAAAAACAAGTCAATAAACAAATAGTATAATGTTTTTTTTTTTTTAATTTTGACTAAAAAAGTCCAAAATATTAAGACAAGGTTTCCTAAATATGAGACAGAAACATTTTTATAAGCATATGACATATATCGAAATTGTTAAGGCTTATATTTAAACATAATTTTATAAGGTAAAGCTATTTTGGCGTTTGTTAAACATCAAAAATTAATCTTCAAAATGCAGATGTGCTGACGCCATCAAATGACAAATGCCGTCTGTTAAGAATATTCTTCGTTTTGTCTTACATTATGTATGCATTGTTACCGTCAAAACTCTATCTACGAAAATCAAAAAGTACATCGAATTATGAGCTTTATGTCCATATAAATAAGAAGAAGAATTCGGACAACGGTCAGTATCGAGCGGGTGCTGGCGTGACCACCTTCCCTATTAACATACTATTTCTAGGGTTGTATGATTTCTGATTTAAGAAAATACAAAATTTTGTCATCCAAAAATAACAATAATTTGCTTGTTATCCGCCTGGGATAACAAAAATACTCTCCTTTACTGAGTAGATTCACTCTCATAGTACGCTAGGATTATAAGAAATACAAATAACCTACAAAATCTCCATCAACACTTATTAAAATACAATTTCCTTTTTTACATATTCGAAGCCCCACATCGGGTGCCATATCAAATAACATTCATGTTTATTTAACTCACTGTATGTATATCATCTGTATATGATGTATATCATCTCACTTACACTGATAATAAATGTCAACTTAAATCGTACATACAGAGGCTTAATGTTTACAGAGCAAGCTCACTTCATACTAGAAGAAAAATGAACGATATTATCTTTCTTTACAAGCTAATTCATGGGCTGATTGACTCGTCCGATATCCTGCAATGCATACAATTTTCCATCCACCGTTCAATCGCCTGCCCAACTCTGGGACCTTGACCACTCGCCTTTATACTAATTATGATATATTTGTCGACCGTTCTGTAGCCTTATTAAAGATAGTTTTAAAAAAATATTTCAATAGATTAAATAACTTAAATAAAAAAAAGTATGCTTGGTCTCTGCTGCTATAATGGACTAGACGCTAATAATTGGTACTTAATACTAAACGCATGCCGTGTCTACATCATGAAAAATGTAATCATGTGTATTTTTGTGATTGTCATTTTGTTTTGTAGACCTATGAACATAAAAAATAAAAAAAAATCGCACATTTGGATTATTTCATTCGTAATTACAACACTTATTGAATTTTGATTACAAGTCCTCCAGGATTCTTCTGTGAGATAGATTACTTTACGTGGTTATGTGCATACGTATTCTCATATCCATTCTTATTGAATGGTGATATCCTACACTTTCATCAAAAGTTGGTAGAGATCAAAGTGTTTAATCATTAATATTTAGTACGCTGTGGACGATTCCTCAAAGATAAAGAAATAAAGATAAGATACTACGAAACAAACTAGTCATGTCCATTCCTAACAAAATGTTAAAAAAAGGTCTATTTAAAATCGTACTTAATCATCATATTCCTAAAATTTAAATTCCATTCGATGCCGCTGCATGAAAATAATAAAATGCATTTTTTTACATAGCTTCATATCAAACTTTTTTATCAATCCAATTATTGGGAAGAGCCTCGTAACTGGCTTAGGATTAATCTATTCAATAACAAAATTCGAAGAAATTCCAACACTTTACCAAGTATCGATAGATTCAACGATCATTGTATACGTAGAAAAGCGGGTTAACGTAATTTACGATGAATTACTTACCAATATCCCAATTTCCGTTGCGTATAATATCGACGTTTAATTTTCGCCAACCCTATTACATTATGCTACAGTTATGGCGTCTGAAAAATAACTTGAGTTAATTAAATAACAATTCGTTAACCTCGTTAGTAACCTTCGGTATGTAATTTTTGAGACAATTGATTTAAATTGATCAAAAATAAAATAAACGAAATTTCAATAATAATTAAAAAAAAAACTTAAAGAATTTTATTTAAAAAGTAGCACAAATGCAAATATCTTATATATATATATATGTTTACGAATTTTTAAAGCTTTTAATTAAAAATATTAGTGGTCTTAAAAACATTGACTTTCTCGAAGCATTGTCTTGCATAATTTCATGCATTGCGATCCATTCCGGTCGAAAACTGTAGAAACTATGCAATCTTGAGACAGACACGAGGATAAGAGTTCTTCGTTTAACTAAAGAACACTACCATTTTCCATGTAGTTAACCAATATAAAAAAATAGTGCAAATACTATGAGGTTAAATAGCTGTTAAAGGATGTTTTTATTGGAAAAATTTACACCTAAGTTTTCATTTACGGGATTATATCCGTATAATTAGGTTTTAAAAGTGCTTCTTTAATCCTTCTTAAATATAGCATATTTTGATTTTATATTTAAAAAAAATTAAACTCATAAAAAAGTGAATCAAAAATATCACAATGAATACACCAAAAACATAGTGTTTTACAGTAAGTTTATTTAATGTTACCCCGCATTACCCTAATTTCAGTTTCGTTTCACGTAAGCTATTTAACAATTTCTTTACCTTAATAGATCGCATAGCACTCGATACGACCCTTAACACGACCCTTTAAGAATTAGTTCACGCTAGTCTGACCTCGGCCGCCTCCGCCACGCGTCGTTCTTGCTACAGAAAATGGCGCGAAATTTTGACAATGACGTTTGAAAATGTGTTATCTGTGGAATGTTTGACGTAAATTTCAACGTTAAATTTGACCAAGAAATATGTGTACTATAAATTAATTTGATAAAAGTGTGTGCTAAGACATGATACATAACAGAACAGTCTACATATTGCCAAATGAATTGTTGCCAAAGCGGTACGACAACGATGGGTAACATTTTCTATTTAAATAAATTTCGTATTTTCGTTCAAAATTTAATTTAAAAGGTAACCTTGAGAAAAAAGTCGTATTTCAACTCACAAACTTAATGAAATTTACATGATCTTGATGCTTAAAGTTGATTATAATTGTGATGTGATTTAAAATTATCTTTCAATGTATTTTTACTTCTAGATACGGTGGCAAAGCTGAACTCTTGAGGTAATTTATGAATGGGAATTATGCATGTGAAATAATCAAATATACTAAAACCCAGACCAAAAAAAAAATTGTTTTTTTTAAAAAATAAAAATAAAAATTGAGTTTCGTCTTCCGAGTAAGTAATTTAAAGCCCCCCCCCCCCCTCAAGTGTGCCCCACACTTGTTCTACACAAGTCAAGATATTTGATGTACCTTTAATATTGTTGTGTAACCTTATATAAATAAAATAGTTCGACGCAACCTTTACTCATCGTATCCCTAATGATATAGCGCCTATACTTTCATATAATGAGTCTAGGTTTAGACTAGGTACGTGCCAGAACTATTCACTAATGGCTATTCAAATTATAATATAATTAATAACTACTGACATTTATGACCTCATACAGGCATTATTTATACATAGGTACATACATATAAAAAAAAGTGAAATTAATACAAAATACATTTTATTTAAACAGAATTATTGTCCAACTTCACCAGATTCCCACAGAGCACAAGCACCACTCCAAAACCTCCCCCGAGAGCTCATCGAGATCAAAAGGACAAAAGTCCCCAATCTGAAGAAATCACCGATCAGGTGCCACCACCGAAAACAAACATATGCTCTCGATTAATGAGCAAATGCAAGGCAAAGTGCTGTCCTTGCTGCGCCAAGGCACAAGATGAAGAAGATACAGAAATGGAGGACCAGTTAGAACCGGTGGAAAAGAAGAAGTTTTGGAAAGATATGAACTGTTGTAAAAAGAAAGTAGCAGAGGAGGATGTGGAAATTGCAGCCGGGAAAGTGAGTATATCTTCAGATATATTGACTGAAGACGTATTATATGTCTCACTATTAGAGTAAATATATATTTAAGAAATATAACCAGTTTTAGATATAGAGAAAATTAAAATTACAAATAATAAATATGGTAATGATATATTTGCATGAGATATTGTACGTCTGTCAAGTGAAAATGGCCGTTATTAATTATTTCTTATGTTATGTTTCATATTTCAAGACATTCCTGTCATACATATACATATTTAAATGTACAATTTCTCGTAATCGTAATAATGCTTGTTTCATTTTTGCTGCGATAAAATGATTCTTAACATCATAAACTAATCGTTTCTTGATAGATTACGAATATATTATATCTGATTATATATCTAAAGACTATAGTGAATGACTCTTTAAAGGCATATTAGGAAGAGAAACAAATATTTCTATAGCATGTCAAATATTCGTAAATCTTGGTCAGGGTACAACAATTGAATTTGAACACGAAACCAAACGCAAGCGCAAGTTGCGTGACATTCTTTGCGCTTGCTGCCGCCGACGGAAAGTCAGCGACATCGAGCCTCCACAGCACGCGGAGCCCTCGCCTCCCGTCATGAGCTCAGACGTGGTCCAAGAAACAGGATGCTGTGGAAAGAAGAAGGAAATAGAGAGGAGGGACAGCATATTGAGTGATCAACCTCCGTCCATGTAAGCTCATTTATTTTGGTTTAAAGTGACTGCTAATTTGAATTAAAGTCAAATTATATGTTAATTAACTAACGTATTACTAATATTAAAGCCATATTGCAACTATATGTATACAGTTGCTGTAATAATCGCCTTGGTCAATGGATCCGCGGCGCGTGTCGAAAGCAATCGGAGCAATCCTCGAGTAGAAGAACAAGTCTATTTTCAAAAAATAAGAGTCTCTCGCCAACACTGCCACCCGAGGTAAGTCCATTTACAAAAAAGGTTCAATATCAAACAGACTTTTTTTTTTAAGAAGATCACAATTTAACTAAAACTGATTCGTCTACAAGATGATTAAACAAAACAATCATTGATGATTATTGTAATATCAAGAAATTATTCTATTTTACTGAAAACAGAAATTAGAAATCAAGAATGTTACCTTGAAATGAACAAAACTTTTTATAGCGTGTCGAAAGTGTACCGTCTACAAAAAATAAATATTCATGTTCGTTTTATTTTGTATAAATATAAATAGCGTGCACGTTTTGAGTGTATTTAGATATAACACGAAACCACACAAAAATTAAGTACATACTAATAAAAAATATGTTTAACTATATACAATGGACAAATTACCATTGTAATTGAGCAGCTTACAAAAAAAATCACAAACACTGAGATAAACATATAACCACAAACCGATTAACGCTATCACGAAAGCATATAGCAACCATGCAATTTTGATACTTGAGACTACAAATATTTCAAAGGCTATCACAATATTCGAAAATAGTACATAAATATTTATTTACATTGAGAAGCTTCAAATAAACAACTCTCTGGAGTTCATTTAGTTGTCATCCCTACAAGCAATTGCTTTAGTTCTTTACAAGTGACCCGCGACATTTCCTCAGCTTACTGTGGTCATTCGACACGCGAAGCGAGTTGACTCAATGACGAAGAATGTGATTCAACTTATAATTTACTTAATCGTTAAGAAAGTATACGTGTTACTTTCATATGAATAATAAAATGCGGAAAAAGTTTTTTTTTTCGAGTAATATATACTTACAATTAAATAATTACCAATATCAAGCTTAATTCTTTTCGCTCGTACTTCTGGGAAATTATTTTTATAAGACATTTTATATTTACTTGATTTTAATAAAAAAAAAAGATCCATTTTTGGACAAAGGACTCTTTTTCTCTTAAAGAAAAATTTTGAAGCTTATTCAACCACGATGTTCCAATGCTAGTAGATGGATATAATTATATGTGACAGAATTTTATTCGACACGTAAACCTTTCATTACGATCTTTTCGTTTGTTTCTGTGTATAAATACATTATAAGCACCAATTATGTAACTTATCTTGATTGCCGGGATTTGTACTCGTGATTATTGATGAAAACTTGTCCACTCGACAAGAACATCTTAGCTTTTATTCTTATAACACAAAAAAAAAGAGTTGGTGCCCAGCGTGGGACTAATTGTTTATACTATAACTTTAAAGAACTAATTTAAATATATTGTCGAGATAAATGTAAATAAGTTAATTTAGCGTATAGGTTCAGGTCTCCTCAGGATATTTTCTGTTTTGCTTGTAATTACACCAGCTCACTATAATAAAAATAACTATTTTCCAAAATTCTGCAAAAATTCAAATAAATTAAATAACTATTTGCGTGTTTAGTTAACCTTTTGTTTATGTGACTATATCAAGACATTAGACATTCGGCGACACTAGGCATTCTTCAGCAATATAGAGTAAAGCTTTTGAAACATATATAACGTTAAACTTTTGTACATTGAAACATGAAAATGAACCATTTGAATTAGAATGTGAATATACTTAACATTTAAAATAACCCGTATCATTCTTATTTTCGTGAAATAGTTCAAATATTTAAAACTAAATCTTTTGTAAATATTTTAGGGGTACTAATCCATACAAAGATTCCTTCAAACCCGTTCAGTATTTTCAATACTAATGGTTTAGTTCGAGTGTGCAATGTTAGCGCCCTAAAAGCGTTTTTCACGACTTAAATAGAAGATATGAAAATTTCCCAACGAATATATTTTGATATTTGATAAGAGCCGGAATAAATACCTATATTGTTATGAAAACTGCAGCAAATCCCATTCTATATCTTAAAAGATGTAGGTAATCCTAAAGGGAAAAAACGGTTGATTTGGGTATAAAATTTAAAAATAACTTCCGACAATCATTAAAAATCTTTACAAACATTTAATTACAAGTATTTTTTTCAACAGAACATTATGTCGTAACCGAAATGAACTTATTTGTATTCTATACTATATGATCTTATTTTCAAGATTACCCATACCGACAATTAGGTAGAATGAACCTTTATCTAGAGACTGCGCAATGTATAAATAAATAGGTCATTGAATAAAAGGTAACAAAGAAAATAAAATCAATATAAGTCAACAATACACAATACATGTAACACTTTTAAAACCATTACAATTTCCCCATTAGTATATTCCTAGCCTTTATAACATTAACATGTGACGGTTTGGCACGCGTGACGCGAGAGCCTTGCAACTTTATAAGAATTTTCTATGAACTATGTCTCTCAACATACCGTCGGGACGCAGTTCGCTGTCTACCGTCAGAACGACGTCGAAAATTGTCGTTACATGTGATCGTGAGCGAGACATTTTTGTCGATAGTAATGACGAGGTATTCTATTATATATTTTTTTAAAAAAGGTCGCATATTTCCTATATCTATTAATAGCGCGACTTCTCTTTGGAACCAGGGTAATTAGCTGCACGGAATCTCTTATAATTTCATATTAAAACAAAAAAAACGACAGCAAAATATCTTTGTTTATCGTTAGTTCCTACAATAACAATTCTATGGATCTTCTAAAATCTGATGATCCATAGAATAGCTTGCATGCAGCAGAGAATGTAACAAATATTTGCACGTATAGTAAATAAAGACGTACATCTCCCAGGACACTCGCAAGAAGTTAGATCCATCGCTGATCGAACACACGAGCGTGATGCGTGGTGCGATACCCGTGCTGCCGGCCGTGCTCGCCTACTTCTGTCTCCTGTGCAATATATGTGTGCCTGGACTCGGTGAGTAAATCTTGTGTATCTCTGCGTATCTGTATAGATCCGCGTGTGTGCTACCACTACCTACTACCTCTGATTTAGAAGATCTTTCATAGGATAGTACATCAAATATCTATACTTCTTAAAATATCCATGTAGACCTTTAAATAAATCGATTTAAAATATTTCCTTAATTTCGTTTCGTTTGTTTTCTCCGTCTTATAACTAAATCATTTTATTTCTTATAGCTATTTAAAAAAATATGTTTTTTTTATAAATTTGTTTATATAAAATGTAATATGACGTTTTTCAGGCACAATCTTCAGTGGCATGTTTTGTTTATGCTTTGGGATTCCCCGATTCGGCGTGCACGACGGCGCCAAGCACAGGATAGGCGAGTTTAAAGCTTTAAATAAATATTAATATTACAGTAATCATTTTTATTGTAATACAATATTTAAGTTTGGTTTTACATCGTTGATGTACTGATACAAACGATTAACTAAATAAGATAAACGTCTTACTAAGATATCTGTATAAAATGTCTCATTCCGTCCCCCTACAGGATCTTTCGTCATCAATCTGCTGGTGGGGTGTGGGCAGCTGTTCACGGTTCTCTTCTGCCTGGTGGGGTGGGGCTGGTCTGTGTGGTGGGGCGTCATCATGGTCAAGACCTCGCGTGAGTACCACATACTATTTATATTTGATAAATTATTGCTTTTAACGATACGAAGTAATTAAAATATATACCTCACTAAAATATATATATGTATATGGGTATAACTGGACATAGACAATAAATAAGAGTTTTAGTCAGTATTATCCTTACAATAATTTTGATAACTAGATACCCCGTCGGAAACATTTTCCACATACCGACCGATTCTGCTTAAGTATTAGAGATTAGAGTTTTTGGTAACCGGCATTATCTCATTATAATTTTTCACCTCTCATTTCCTCGGGTTCTATATTATTATTTCATATATTTTAGTATAGGAATATTTAAAACTTTAACTCATAAACAGATGACTAATTGTTGACGGCGGGGGGGGGGGGGGTCAGATTAATGATTTATTAAATTTATTGGCTATGTTTTTTTTCACCCTGCAAGAACCATCAGCTTAGGCTTTGCGTTGTATGTCAGTCAGTCATTTAAAAATGTCATGTAGATAAATAGGCAAAAATCAACGCAATGCTTCATTTGATTAGCTGTAAGTAAGCAACCTTGTGCACGAGTATTTGCATTACGCGACCGCCCACTGCGTTGGCCACGCAACTCAGTTATGTGGCGTTACGTGGCGTTACAGGCACGAGATGTGCGGAGTCACTGCTATTGTTGCTATATTAGGATTTGAGTTGCAATGTTTTCTAAACATGAGATCTTTTATTTAAATCTAGAAGAGATTCATGGACTAAAAATACATTTCATATTTAATTATAGCTTCTATCTCGATCTATATATAGATCTTAATTTATGAAAAGTAATTTATCGATTAACAATATTTATTTAATATAAGTTTAGTATTGAACTCGAGAAAAGCTTATGTTATTACTTAAGTTTTATGCATACATTAATATGAAAGAGGAGGAGCTCGGCCACCGCCGCCGTATGCGTCGGAGAAAGGGAAGCCAGGGCTTCAATAGAACATGAAACATATCTGATTCCCCGATTGCAGGCAAATACCGCAAGCTCAAGGCGGAGGCGGAACAGGAGGCCGAGGCGCCGCCCGTCAGCGACAACAACCACCGCGCCTAGGCCGCCCGGCTTAGGCAGACGTTTGCGCAACGAGTCGATCTAATCGTTATATAAATTGCTTACACTGTGCTGATAGAGCGTCTACAAGTTATTTGTCTATTTTCTCTGCTGTTCGAATGTGAAAACAGTTGATTCTATATTTATTTAAAATGCTTACATAAAGTTCTTAGCTGTATCCTGAACTCTTATATTTTAACGATCTACGTGATTTTCTATAAAATAAATGTACCGTAATGTTTTTGAAAAACGAGACGTAAGCGTTAATTGAGAAAGAATTATTAAAAATGGCTGTAGAAGTGACACTTGCGTCATAATTATATTATAATGCTTTATTTTGCTTTTATGGATGTAAAATAGTTATTAAATAAAATTATATACAATGTACAATAATGCATATACTCTGAATATATATATGCGTACCTTATTATTTATATATATTTTTATTATATGTGTGGGCAACACAAACATAAAAGTTAAATAAATATTTTTCTTTTTATCAACTGAGCAATAAAAGTCTGTATTAACTCCAATTTCTAATTATTGCAATAAAATAAATATGTGAAGTCAATTTTTACAATATAAATAATTTTTTAAGTAATATCGGCTAAGTTAATATATTAGGAGTGCGCTGTAAAAAATATATAAATAAAAATTAAATGATTACTTTATAAAACATAATTAAATAGTAAAACATTTTTTATATAAAATCAGCGACCTATTCTTGTTATTGTACAGTATTTCCAAGTATTAGTAGAAGTCACGATGTAAGTGACGTTTATGGAAAATTCAAATTTAGCTGCAATATGATTCTGCTGGTCAGAAAGTTTTTTAACTACGAAAATTCATGGTTTTTTACTTCCATATAAAGTTTTCCGACCGTTCCAAGGTCTTTTTTTATAAAAGTAGGCGAACTAGAATAACAGTGGCAACACTTTAACTAAACTACGAATTGAAATATTCAGGTTTATATCCTGTATTTTGCAGTGTTGCCACGATCAAATTAAGCCCCAAGTGCTTCTATAGTGAGTAAGGTATTGTAGTAAAATATTCGAGGAATTGATCGTTTATGAAATATTTGGTATTAATATTATGTTTATTTTTGTTATTAAAATAAATTGTTTTGAATATTAAATAATCTGTGAATAAAAAATTATTTCTTCCTTTAAACTTTTTTAGTGGTCACGATTGACCTTGACCACAAGTTTAATATAAATGTAAATTAGTATGACGTAATAATGTAAAATTAAGACTTATGTAATAAAAACTACCAAACTAAACCATTTTATATGACCACTACACTCACTAACGCTTGTAATTATGTTAATAATTTAAAAGAAGATCAATAAAAACTTGAAGTTTTCCCAAATAATTTAATAATGATAATTGAAATCATCAAAATTGTGATAAAACTCATTATTTTATACATTGTGTTTGTTTTAATTAATTTTAGACTTGTCATGTTATGATCTATGAATTAGGTTGATGAAATTATTATTATAATAATTGTGAAGCAATATTATTTAAAATCAAACCGGGTTCTTCCAGTACAATTTATAAATAATATTACAAATTTATTTAATTGTATATTTAAGTTAAAGTTATACCTAAAGTTGCTTGTAACAACGAATAATCAATAAACATTTTACACGTGGTTGCTTTCATTTTACTTACATAACAACCTCACAAGAACTCCAATTGTTAATTGTAGAATAATAATCACTTGATTAATTATATGGTATTTTATACTTCATGGTAAAAATAACCGCCCACAGACGCAAATGAATATTCAGAGTGAAAAATGTTAGAAAAGCACTTCATAGATTTATTTACGAGGCATGTAAGAAATTACTAAAATATTGGACTATTGGACATATTCTGTGATTTAACTTAAACTTGTAGAACACTATTTGTGCAAAAACACCAAAGCTTTTAATCTCATTGGTTTATAGTTTGCAATAATTCAACAAATTATCTCAAATTAAATAAAATGAAAGCTTCGAAAGCTGGAAGTTCTGGATCTTTACTTAAAATTGGTGTACCACAATGAGCACTTTTATGTACATTTCTATTTTTGGTCTCTATGATTCAATCCTATCTATGTTATAGATATTTGTGTTACCCAATATAAGAACGTACCATTTTTAAAAGTACTTTAGCCTACATTCTACACCCTAGTCCCAGGGAACGATTTTTTAATAGGGGAGATGATTTGTGTAAGTTAGTTCAGTTAGGTATTTATAAATGTCAAATAAAGACGAGATATATTTTACAATGTCACTTTATTTTATCATAGTCGTTATAGTTACAATAAATAGCGATAGGATACAGAGTGAATACAAACCATCGATTATCGAGTTCTACCGTGAGACTACAAGCAGGTCGAAACTTCAATACTCCAACTCAAAGTATAGCCGAGTTTTGATAATGACCAACGTCAGATCAACTGATAGGACTCATTTGCTTTAACAATCTCGAATTAGTTAAGCGGGGCTTCGGTTAAGGTCTTAAAAATCAAATGTTATTTAAATTCCATTATATCAAATACATTCATTTGAAATAGTATATATACCATCATATTTTGAAAAATATCACGTTGTATTAACCTAATATCTCTTTCAATTATGAGTATTGAAACCTCTGCACCATTTATAAGTATATTCGGAATTACAATCTACAAAATAAAATATATTTAAACGGACATTGCTCTGCTTTACTAGTTCGATTTCCAAATAAAAATTACAATAATGTCGCTAATTCGTTTTACACAATCTATAATTTCACAAGACTTAACATATTACACTTTTTTTGCTGTCGGTTATTTATGGGATTGGACTGAGATCCTATTTACCTTACACAGGTATTTCTATAGTTATACAAAATAGTTGTATGTAAAAATAGTTAAAAAAAAATCATAACTACTTATTATTAAGCAAGTTATCAAATACTAGTACAGATATGTTGAAGCCAAACCTATGAATGACATTTCGTTTTTATTTTGTATGTCGTATCGTCACAACAAAAATGAGTTCTCATATATAAATACAAAAACATTATATAATGTTACGTATATCTACGTAACAACAATCATATCATGTCATACGTGTGCTGTTTATCACAACAATATTTGTTGTTCATTAGTTTGTTGTCGTCTGACATATATAATGGTACTAAACAAAAATAAAACATCTAATCCGACATACGTAATAGTAAAAACACGCTAAAACTATTTCTACGTATGTACATACAGTAAGTATCCAAGCGTAGAATTAAAAATATACCATCGCTGATAATTTCATTGCTAGTAAAAATAAGGCGAAAACATAAAACATTTAAATACAAAAAATATTATTTCATACAGTTCTCTCTGTATTCATTTCCCTAACGCCAGACGGATCGTGTACTCAATAATTACACACAAAAACATTGCACATCGTTTGCGGGTCACGTTCCAGCACCCATGTTCACCGTGAAGCGAATTATATAAATAAAAAAATATCCTACAATTTCTATATAAACGAATGTAGTTAAAACGATAATCAGTACAATTTTATTTCAATTAATTTTGTATTTAATGCGTTAATATTATATAAATTGTCACTGAATATATGTACGTCGAACGAAGAACGGATACGTGTCGTGTCGCGGCAAGAATTTAACCTAACTGATATAAATAATAATAATAAAAATTAAAACCTAAAACATGACTATTATTTACATTTCATTTAAACGAAATTTCGCTCCGTTTACAATCTAAGTAAAAAAATATCTTTTTGTACATAAAAAAATTAATCTACGGCATTGTACTCGATTATCACCACGGAGTCGACTGTAAGGATCAAATTCTATTATTTAATATGCCTCTTGACACGGAGCAACTTACGGTAAATATGTATGATGGTTGACTGAGACCGGTTCCACTTTAAACGGAGAAAGTGCGTCGGGGGAAATTTATTCCGTCACTAATAAAAAACTTAGTGAACCCGCGACCTTCAATTAGAATTCACGCGGTCTATCGACTGAACCGAGCCGAGCGGTTACGAGAAATATTTTAAGTTAAAAACAGTGTAATTTTTTTATTTCAAAACAAAAGTAGTTTAATTTAATTATATATGTAGTTTTATCGAAACCAAAAACTCACTATAACGATTGTATCAAAAAAAAAGTCTCATCAAAATTTGTATAGCATTTTTTTTTTAAATACAAGCATTGTATTATATAATTAATTAGTGAAAGTAAATACATTAGTATTGTAACACACCTTCTAAATAATTGATTGAATACTTTAAAATGTTGGTATTTGTAGTGTTAAATAATAGAATTTGACAAGAGGGGTAAATTTGTGGGGAATCTTTGGTGAATAACAAAAAAATACTAAAAAAAGCTCGCGTCAGTTGGATCTACGTGACAACGGTAATATATTCAAACATAATTTTAATTTAATAAATGTAATTATCACATTTCATTAAAATACCTTTTGTTCTAGCCTCATAACTTCAAACCAGACAATAAATTAATAAATAAATTTGTAATTAAGTTGAATAATTTTATTTGATTTTATTTAAATCGATCTCCATTTAGACCCAACATTACTTGTACTAGAAGCCAACAATACATCGTATTCAAATTTCATCTATATGTCGTACAGCATAAGGACCGTGTTAGAGCGACTGGGATTATTCCGTATTCCTAAGTCTTAAATATTTAAATATTATTATAGGAAACAATATTATGAGTATTTTCTGTCTTACAACAGTAAGGCCGTTATGTTATAGTTTAAAAAACGCATGCCGTCTCGCTCTTTAATAGGTGTGCGAGAGAGACAAAACATATAGAATGATATGAAAATATAGTTTTAAGACCTAATGGACCATCAGCCGATGTCACGTGACGTTATGGTTACGTAGTTCCCGTAATGTTCAAGCTGTATTGAGTAAGCGCTGTGAAGTATATCAGTCCGTATTCACTGCAGTATACAGTTGTTTTTCCTTTGTATCTCGACGTTTGATAAGTTACGCTGGATTTCATCATCTTCCGCTATCCTGTGAAACGTACAATGATATTTTTAGTTTATTCCATTTTATTTTGTTTAATATTATTGGCTCCTCTGAGTAAGAATGACATACCACAAGATTATATATATAAAATTAAAAAATATATATATTATATGATAAAATTAAAAATATAAATATTATATATAAAAAAGCGTGGAGTACGTGCTGACTTTCAGGCAGAAATTAATCAAAAGAGAATAAGTGTATTTGATTGACATTATATTTTCAATGTTAAAAAAGAATAACTACGGATTTTCCTGCCGGTTGTTCTCGGTAGTCAAAGAAAATAGCCGCCAAACTAATGCTCTACTTAAATCTCTACCACACGCGCTACGGTCAGAAGAAAAAATGTGAACAATATGAATACATTTTTAAGTTTTAAATCAACCGGGGGCTGCACTACAAAACTTTCTATTAAAAATAATAATATATTATTATATAACTGATTCGCTGCTAGCATTTATTACATAATAGCATTGTTATACTTACGCCTTTTCCTGTTCGTCCATTTCTTGAACGAGTCTATCTCTTTCGTTGACAGCCGAGAGCAGCTCCTGATGAAAATCAAAATGTATTAAATATTAGATAACCTTGAATTACCATGTTATTTTTGGAAGAGACCTAAAATAATTTGTATTTTTTGAATGTCGGCAAAGTTGCTGTCGGTACTTTGGAAGAATAAAATTAAAGTGAAATGGTGTTGTTCAACAACTGTTTGTATTGCATATGTCGAATGCTTTAGGTACTCGATTTGAGTACGCAAATCTAAGGTTTGTTTAATTTGCATTCGATCCGCGTCGAAGCAATTTCTATAGGCTCGCTTTCATGTATATTTTTGCCCACGTGGCCTCATGCATAACACTTCCAACTGTTCAAAATTCAGTGTTAATAGGTCGCCGGGACACCCGGCAGCCCTCCCGGCCACCGAGCACCCGTACCTGCAGCAGCAGCCGCTCCCGCCTCTTCTGGCCGGGCGTCTTCCTCCACTCCTCAACGCCCAGCGACAGCCGCAGCTCCCGCGCCAGCAGCTCGCAGCGGCGGCTGAGGTCCTCCTCTTGCTCGCTGGAAACACGCGCCTCTTGTAGGTCGACCATATATTCACACGATACAATAGCACAACACTCCCCCTGTGTGACTACTCCTCATGTGAAGTTTACTGCACATTTTATTTATTTAATGTGTTCTAATATGATAAATGCGAAAGTAACTCCGTCTGTCTGTTGATATTTCCCGCTGAAACCACTGAACCAAAATTGATGTTTTTTAGTATTTGGTGAACCCTAAGAAGGTTAAGGGCCACTTATGTACCTAAAACCTGACGACTAATCCCCAAAACGAGTGCGATATAAATAATAATAATAGTAAATAATTAAATTACTTCAAAGACGTGTCTGGCTTTGACTATATACTGAGCTGAAAGTTATATTTTTTTATTAAATAAATTTACTTCTCTTTGCAAGCACGTCTGGGAAGACAACTTTGTATTTTCGTGTTCCCGTTTGAAAGGGGAGTGGCCCAGTGTATGAATGGAATGGTTAATATTTCTTAGTGTATAGGCATTGTGGACGGGGGATGGACCGTTTGCCAGTCCACCTGCCGTGCTGCGTTTGTGAGATAATAGTCAATATTAAGTCCCGCTTACAGTATGTTGAGTTGCATCTGCCGCCTCAGCAGCGCATTCTTCTTGTTGACGAGGTTGAACCACTGAGACATCAACCGATCCTCCTCCTGAAAACAAAAACACATTTAATACATACAATTAGTTTAATTAAATCAGCAGCTAATTTTCTAGTTTCAAACTTATATTAAAATTAATTCAAATGTTAGGCTGGTCTTTTAACAAATTGCAATACTTGTGGTGAGTGAGCCAGTGTAAAGAAACAAGGGGCGTGACGTCTTAAATTACTTGGTCATCGACGCTAATGATGTGCATTACCTACAGAACATACTACCTAACCGTAATTTAAAAAAGATCAGCTATACTATACACTATATACGAATAATTATAAAATGTAACTAGCAGCTACGAAGGCATGACAGTGATAAATATCTATAACACATTTCAACGGCAGGAGTAAATGTAAACAAACTCTAGATACATATTCTATACGACTTACTAATATCTTTGCTATATCATGTTTTACAAACAGCCCTTTATAAATATATCTTTATTAAACAACATTAATCCACATTACAATTCACATCATTTGAATGACGTCACGTCAATTCGGGGTCATCGTTGTTCAATTATCCTTACTCCTCCTGCCGTTGGAATCGACTATAGGAGGTAATTCTACAAGGAAAGGTTCTGGGGTACCGGGTTGCTGGGGGCTCGAAAACATGCGAGGAAAAGGTGTGATCTTTTGACCTGAAAATGTTGTTATTATTAACAGTATTTTAAACCGACTTCGAATAAACAACGGTATCTATTTTCCTGCGTGTTAGTATGTGTACGATTTTCTCAAAAATTCCACGAAGGATGTTTATAATTGTTTCACTGGAATAATATTTTACATTAAATATGAAAATAATTACTCTTGTTGATTGGTTAAGTCGATTTGAATTAAAAAAAAGAAATAACCGACACAATCGTTACACAATAAGCTTGAATTAAATGCTTCCATGACGCGGCGCAGCTGCCTCTCGGGCGCGAAGCCCTAGGCGGGGGAGTACCTCGGTGTCGTCGGCGGCGTCCATGACGCGGCGCCCTAGGCGGGGGAGTACCTCGGTGTCGTCGGCGGCGTCCGTGACGCGGCGCCCTAGGCGGGGGAGTACCTCGGTGTCGTCGGCGGCGTCCATGACGCGGCGCCCTAGGCGGGGGAGTACCTCGGTGTCGTCGGCGGCGTCCATGACGCGGCGCAGCTGCTTCTCGAGCGCGGCGGCTCGCTCGTCGACGGCGCTCTGCTCGCGCTCCAGCGCCGCCAGCTCGCCCGACAGGTACGAGCCCGACTCCGGCTGCGGCTGCGGACACAAAAGCGATCCTTGAGGCCCTCCTGCCTAGTATAGACTGTTGACGATATCGAAGTGTTTACTTCCTACTCGGGCACCTGTAAAGTATGTTACCCAATATGGAAGATTCCCATTTATTTTATTTTTCGACAACTTTCGGCATCATGATCTACGATTAAACCTATCAAACGCCTCGTTGAAATTTTCTTTGTTTGTCAAATGTGAAATAATTTGACAAATCCGACTCCTATCAAATACAGGGGTTACAATTCATATAAGTTCATATGATTAATATTATACTTTATAGCGTATACTATATGTTTGAAAAAGTGTAAACAGAATAGTGCGTGTACTGACGTGGTCGGGATCGGCGTCGACGTCGGGAGACAGCCGCTCGGCCAGCGGCGACGCCGTCGGCGAGCGGCTCTCGCAACTCGCGCGCTCTGCGGGCGGCGGCATGACACTCATAATATTGCCAGGCACATATTATAGTCGAAAGTCAAAAGTCTAAATATTTTTTTAAAGATCTTGATAAGTGATGGACAGAAATGTGTCTATAATGATAGGTGGCTGAAATACTACTTCATTCAAAATTTAGTATAACTTAACTATGTTTCATGAGGTCAACTTTTAATGTTCACGTCATACTCGCTGGTTAAAAAACATCACGTGAAACTTAACTGCGTAGAATTCTGCGATATTTTTATACACTAACATGCAATTTAATAGCTCTAATTATTAAAAATAGAAACTCTTTTACAGCGAAGCGACCCAGAGACTTATAAAATAATTTCAGTAGTTACAAACAAGTATATATATTATAAATTGTTCAAAATGTATTATAATAACAGTAACCTGATCTATCTGGACTGGGTGCGCTCTTCCTGGAGCCGGGACTCGAAGGCATCGACTCCGGTCTTGAAACCAAACCTTCTAACTGTTCTACTCCAGCTGAAAACGTGAGAATTTTCATTAACAACTTTATTGAAATTTCCAGATAATATATTTATATTTCAGATATTTAATATAAATTTTAGAATATTAATCTCATTAATTATAAAAAGCCAGTCAGAAATGATTAATGTCAACAATATCACCACATTTACTTGGTGGTAGGGCTTTGGGCAAGCCCGTCTGGATAGGTACCACCCACTCATCAGATAATATACCGCCAAATAACAGTACTCTGTATTGTTGTGTTCCGGTTAGAAGGGTGAGTGAGCCAGTGTAATCACAGGCACAAGGGACATAACATCTTAGTTCCCGAGGTTGGTGGCGCATAGGTGATGTAAGGAATGGTTAATATTTTTTACACCGCCTTTGTCTATGGGCGATGGTGACCACTTATCATCAGGTGGCCCTTATGCTCGTCCGACAACCAATGCCAAAAAAAAAAGATTTTTTTATCAATTCCGAAGCATTTAGTAGAGTAGATTTAGCAATTAGTCTTCAAATTTTAATTTGTTTTTTTTTTATTGAAATAGGTAGGTCATTTGATAAATGGGCTACTTGATGGTATACGGTGATCTTCCATAGACACTAGCACTGTAAAACCCCTTACATCAATGCGCCAATAACCTTAGGAACAAGGATGTCGTGTCCCTTATGCATACAGTCATATCTGGCTCCCACAACCTTCAAACTTGAATGGAAAAATAGTAAGGATGGCTGTTCGGTAGCGAAATATGTGGGCTCGCGCAAAGTCTGACCAACAAGTAAATTATTCACTTGTATACAACGAGTAGGAACCATAGGTACGTACCCGCAGCCAGCTCGTCCATGACGGACTGCTTGCTGATGATCTCCAGCGTGCCGCGCGCGCGGGACGGCGACAGCGGCGACGTGGGGCTGCGGGCAGCCGCGGTCGTTTTATTCGGGGCACCGATACACAACACTAATCAGACTACGCCAGCCGGAGCCGCACCGGAGTGCCCCCCGGCTGGGCGGTTTAGACCGTGCGCTTCAAATGGCAAATTGAAATTAAAAAATATATGAGATGTTTGAACTAACGCCCGCGAGGCGGCCTCACCTGACGAGCCCGGCGCGCGCGTCGGCGATGAGCCTGCGCGCGCGCTCGCGCAGCGTGGCCTGCCGCTCCTCCTCCGCCTGCGCACACACACACGTCACACACGTCGTACTGTCTGCCCGGGGGGCGCGGTACGGAGCCAGTGGGAACTCCGAGTGCTAGAGCTTGTTAAATTCTATTTAAACGGCTTCTCAAAGAAAATGGTGATACAAAATTATATTGCACGTTAACTCTTAAATAGTGTATATATTTAATTTTTAATAGTGCATGTATTATTTTTTCTTTAATAGTGTATGCATTTGATACGATCGTAACGGCCGCCCGTACGTGTCGTACGGACGGCAAAAACAAATATTCAAAATGAAAGTCTCAAAAGATAAAACCAAAAACAAAAGCTGAAGCGAGTCGATGCGCGACACGCAGTGACCGTGGGCATGCAGGCGACGCGAGAGGCGCTACCTTCCCGGGGCTGAGCGGCGCGTCCCGCTCGCGCGCCTCGCGCCGCGTGGCCTCCAGCAGCTGCCTCGCGCGCTCCTTCAGCTCGTCGTGCCGCGACAGCAGCTGCTGCTCGCACGCACAAGCACACGCACACACAAGCACTGCGTTAGTCACGCGACGAGGTCGGAGTTCGCACCGCGGGAGCGAAGCGGTTTTAGCGCTACTTCTTTTGGGACACGCGTCAAATTAATGAGTACTGTAATGGGATTTCTTCCTTCGACTAGTGGGGCTCCCTCTGGCCGAACGAGTGACTGGCTACGGGGATGGATTTTATTATTACTGACATCTACAAAACTGTAACTATATCTTCAAAATATTTTTAAATGAGAAAAATGCTTTTATTATGCTTAAATATGATAATTAGAAACGCAAACCTCAAATCTCCCCCCCCCTACTCCCGCTCACACTAACTCAGAAACGTCACTAATATGGAACACAAAGCCACACGCACGCCTTCACTTTTGACTCACCGGAGTGGGTTTGGGTAGCTCGACGGCTTTCTGCGAGTCGGTGGTACCACCGTTGACAACGGTCGTCTCCGATGTTAGGGTAGTCAGCGGGTCGGTTGCGGCTGGTTCGATTTGCGGTTTCTGTTCTTGATTGACTGTAGAATGTATTTCTGTGTTAGTTAATAAAAAGCATCAATATCTGCGTACATCATTTAAATAATTCAAGTGATGTACGGTAAATCAGGTTAATAATAAAATATTTACACAAGTAAACAATCAATTAAGAAATGTATAAGGCTCCATGAGGTGCAACAGACGGTCTTATTATGCAGCGATGTCTTCCAGGCAACCTTTGCTATTGTAAAGAATATTCGGAAAGCGCCACAATACCTAATTTTATATAAACAATTACATATCTATTAAAAGACTACTAAATATTAATAGTTAAAAAAACCACTTTAAAAAGATTCATATAATATGAAATCAATCCTATATTAATATATTTAATAGCGATTTATGTATGTAGTTTGAATAATAACTACCTACAAGTTTGCTACCCAAGGAAGCGATGGCTGGATGTCGTGAAGCAGGACACGAGAGCCAGTGGACTTGGACACAGAATGACGTAAAGACCGTGCAAAGCGGAGTAGACTCAATCGGAAGGCAGAGCCTGGCAATGGCTGGGATTAATAAATGCCAGACAGAAGAAGCTTGCTCACTACAAAACTTTTAACCTCATTCGGCAACTGTCATTGACACGGCAGACGATTTAATTGACCAAGTTCTCACCGATGGCTCCGTTTCCGACGTCAGTCCCGCCATTCATGTTGAGCGGAGGCGACTCGTCTTCGTCGTCGGAGCCGAAAGGATCCGTCAACTCCTTACGCGTCATCAACTTTTCAGGTCGGGCTGGGATCGGCTGGAAAACAATACACAATCTAATTGAGAAATCAACGTATTATTGAAAACAATATATGTGAAGGATTATTACATCATGAAGTTGCTCGCCAGCCGACAATTGAGTGCAAAATCGCTCGAAATAGACAACTTCACGCCTTATCTTATGTAAGTAGTGGTAAAAAAATAAAAAAAACTTTTATTATTATTTTAGTGTATTTAATTATTTGCCTCTAATTAAAAACTGTGGTTTGGATTGAATTAGTAAAACTTCTCGTGCGAGTACCATCCATTAGTAACTTTTTTATTTTTTGTTTCTTTCCCTAACATGTCACTCGTAGCTATACAATAAATCTAAACAAACAAAAATTTGATTTTATAATACTAGTAGGGATTAAAATCATTTGTGCATAAACGAAATCCAGACAGTGCTAGGTGGTCTGTCCTTACCTCCGTGAACCACCTGGTCGTGGGCCTGGCCGGCGACAGCATCTTCCCCAGCAGGTTCTTGGACTGTAGCAGCATGTCGCGAACCTCCTTGATGGCCGGAGACTTATCGGGTGACTCTTGTGACCCTTGAGACCTGAAGAGCAGTCAATACATAATATACATACTATTTTTAGGCCTAACTAGGCTAAAATAGTCCAATGAATAATTAAGAACTAAAACACAATGAATAAATAAATATTGGACAACATCACATACATTACTCTGATCCCAATGTAAGTAGCTAAAGCACTTGTGTTATGGAAAATCAGAAGTAACGACGGTACCACAAACACCCAGACCCAAGACAATATAGGTGTACCGGTGTACACTCTACTCGACCACGGAGGTCGTCCAACCTCGAACACAGAGAATATTTACTCAGTATTTATAAAACTGACAAACATTTTTGGGTTTTAAGTGTCTACTGTATCTAGTACTTGAGTGTAAAAAGTATCTATTGTGTGATGGAAGGACGCAAAGTAACATTAATCAAACGCGATCCAATTGAATCGTAACAGCAACAAGCTTAAGTCAAAGAATCCAAACAAGTTTTAATTAATACAATACTCTTCTGGATCTATGCTAAAAATAGGTGTCCCACGAGGATCAACTTTGGGTTCTTTTCTATTTCTAGTATATGTAAATGATCTTACTCTCTACGTTAAACGTATTTATAATATTGTGTTGTTGGTTTAAGTTCGACAGGAAGAAAACTAACTATGACGATGTAGGCAGTGCATTATCACAGATACCCGATTAGTTCACTACAAAATTATTTAGTTTTGTACAGGAAGACTCAGCTCCGCACCATATGCGGTTAGAAAAGTGAGACAACTAATTGATGTTTATACGGCTTGTCTAAGTATTTTGGTTATTTTCATAGTATAATGCCGTATGACATATTATTTTGGGGTAACGCTACAGATATTGAATTTGTTTTTATGTTAGAAATGAGAGCTATCAGTTCTATTTGTAACAAAGTATTTGTTACTATAATGAAAATGTCAATTCATAAATTCAAATCACTCACACGGGCCTCGGCTTATCCGCCATGTTCCTGGAGCGCCTCGTGCTGACCTCTCGGCTGAACAGCTCGGCGGGGAGGGACTCGTCCGTGTCGTGACGACCCACCATGTATGAGGACTCCGTTTCATCGTTACCTAAATATTTAAAATGTTAATACATAAGTATTTGAAATGCAGAGAAAATATTGGTCTTCTAAACCAACCTTTACAGATGTAATCCTCATTGTTTAGTTATTAATGATCCTTAATTTGCACATTTACTTAGTAACCTGAGCCATTTATAACAATATTTTTATGATTTTTTAAATAATAAATATCAGTAAGATATAAATTTTGACTCACCGAGCTGTTCCACTTGTAGCTCGTTACCTGTGAAGTACGCTCGTAATTGGAACAGATACGTCATTATCTGAAAGTGAATTTCACATAATTTAATTATACGTGAAGCAATTCACGTGAAGCGGAAAGGCAGATTCTTCATATTTCTGATTTTAGTTACATTCAACTACTAATGACAAACATCTACTGGGCGCAGCCAGGGTCTGGTTGTAGGGGTTAGGTTAGGTTAGGTGTGGGGACATGTCAGTCACCTCCTCGTGGTGTACCCTGGGTAACGGGGCCGGCTTGAGCTTGCTCGTCGGCCACGGCTAAGACTGGCGAGAGGGATGCCGCGGGGCTGCTCCTGGTACGTCCCTGATCGGCGTCAGGGCGGAGCATGTGAGTGGCCTCGTTGGCTAGGAGGGAGTGGGAGGGCTCGCTACTCGAGCCTCCCAGGTGTTTTACACCGGCGGTTAGCGGCGGAGCCTACCATCTTATCCGCCGCAGGGCGTCAGCTTCGTTGATGCCTAGCCTCCAGTGGCGGACTCGGGGGAGTTCGCCACATTCCCGAGTGGAGGATGAGGGGGAAGGCGCGCACTAGGCGCGCTTTCCATGAATATTCAGCCGCCTAACGGCGGCTGCCGCTGCTGGGGTCGCGGTTGCATGCCCTTGGGGATCCCGTGGCCTCACCACTCGGCGGCATGGTGGAAACCCGAGGATGGTTTTAGTGGGTAGGACAGGGCATTAGCACTAGCGATCCCGGTCGAGTCCGAGACCGAAACGAAAAGTGCAAAGCAGCTGAGGGCGGCGCACTCACGGCGAGGCGGTCGGGCGCGGGCGGGCGGCACACGTCGGCCACGGTGAGCACCTGCGCGATGCCGAGGCGCGCGCTGGCGTCCAGCGCCGTGCGCACGTTGCTCTCCGCGCGCTCCGCCTGCAGCCCCGAGAAGTCTCTGCGGCACGCGCGACCGCGTTAGCTAACTACGCCACGTATTCACAGTATACAGTTACGCTTCTAGGGGTCCCTCGGGGATCTATTCTTGGGCCACATCTTGTCCTCGTTTAAGTAATTAACACGAGATAGTATTATTTGCTTCTTTAATTTCGGAAATTAAAAGATTCCCTACTCACACTTATGTTAGATAAGATGTGTCAAAACCGATACACTTTTAAATTTGTATTAAATATATTGCAGAAGAGGACTATTCGTTCAGTCTATAGTCTGGGCCCAAAAGATACGTTAAGTAAATTTAAAAAAATTAAAATAATGACTATCACATCTAAATTTGTTTTAGTCCGAGGTGTTTATTTCCCGAGCAGCAGATTATTGACTATCAATAAGCAATGGTAACGATTTGACTTTGACAACACAGCCGAGGCGGGCCGCACTCACATCAGCTCGGGCCGAAAGTGGTGGATGATGGCGCAGAAGGCCAGCCCGGAGCGGAAGCTCGTGGTGAGGTCGGTGACGGGGCACGAGCGGTACTCGCGCGTCACGCCGCTGCACCACTCGAGCAGATCTTGCACCTGGACAGATTTGCCGTTTAGCGTCTGGAAGTCGAGAGGAGTACGGTTACTGTTCGGCGATCGAGTACAGAGAAATGAAGTATAATAATTATACTAGTACGGAAAAAAATCACTTATCAATGAATATTAACATTTCAGACTTACTGGAGTTTTATCTTTTTCCAGAACCTTCAGAGGGAGCAGTTTGTCGACATCCGCTACCGGAGTCTTGTCACTGTCCTCCTCCTTCTCGTTGTCGTTCGTGTCCAAATTTATGTTGTTCAAATTTGTCTTCAACTCCAACGGTTTAAGGTTTCTTTTCGCGATCGTCTTGGGCTTAAACACTACACCTTTCAAATTATCAATTTTAATGTCTTCAGTGTTCCTTTCTGGAATTATTTTTGGTGTCGAGGTATACTTTGGCAGTTCACTTTTCATAGCTAGTTTCGTTAGGTTGCTGAGATATTCTGGTCGCGATTTCGGTACATTCGATATTTCATTTATTTTCAAATCCAATTCGACGTCCTTCGGCGGCACGGGAGTCGTGGGCGTGGTCGACTCGGGAGTCATGGGAGCGGTCGGAGTGCGGGAGTTGTCAAAGTTAAGACTCTGAACGCTGTTAGGAGTCGCCGCTATGTCACTATTAGTGAGACTTTGCGTCATTTCTTCCATCTGTTGACGGAGATCTAGCATCTGGAAAGCGACAAATATATTCATAGTTTTAATAATTTGTCAACCGAATCAGAACAACTCCGAAGAGTATCAACGGTCACCTGTCTAGTAGAATTGTCGGAGAGAGTATAATCGTCCTCGTCCAAGTCTTCCAGCACGGCGATATCGGAATTGTTGTTGACCGACAGCAGCGACGCGAGCGACTGCATGTCCTCGTCTCTGCAAGCAGACGGGGCGCATGAGGAGCGGGCGGCGGCGCGGGGGCGGCGGCGCGGGGCGGCGCGCACTCACGTGGCCTGTCCCTCGCGCAGCAGCACGCAGTGCAGCGTGAGGTGCAGGCGCGCGGCGCGCAGCTTGCGCGACACGGGCTCGAGCGGCAGCCGCAGCGCGCGCTGCGCCGGCGCCAGCGACGCGTGGCGCCGCAGGTTCAGCGCGCTGGCCGCCAGCCGCCGCCGCTTGCCCGTCGGCGACACCTGCGGGCACGCATTAACTCGTGGGGTATTTCGGGACATAGATTCACTTGAAGCTATTGAGTTATTTATTCGTGAGTACGCTCTTCGATCGATTCAAAATACCACATATTTACATATTGTACACATATTTTAGTAAAGCTGTGAAATTTATTTCTTTCGATCGAGCCTGGAATGGCTGGAATTTATCTTAAAAATCTTACCAGCCGTATATGCGACTAGATTTGTACCGACGGTGTCCCGAGGGGGGTGGGTATTAGGTCCTTACTTAGTTTACATATTAAGCTACTTTTATCACTACTTTGGAATTAATATAAATGAATACTTACAATAAATACTTTATTATTTTTACTTTAGAGTTAAGCTACTGAAACTAGTATCGACTTACATCCTCGAGAACGAAGGTCCAGTCCTTGTCCTCCAGCTCGTTGGTGCGCGAGTCACGGAACAACGTCACGGCCACCGTTTGATTCTCTGGAACTGTGAATATTACTGAGCCTCTGCGAACAATTAATGTTAATAATTATACTAGGGCCCTCAGTCGACGGCCCCCGGAAAAACTACGAAGCTAAATATAATTAGCATTAATAAAAGTACAGGCACAATGAAAATGACATCGTAGTTCCTAAAGTTGGTTAATATTTTTAACAACTGAACCAAGTAGAGCAAACACCAGTTCGCTTAAAAAAATCAGTCATGGATTTAGAACTAAGATCTTTTGATTAAATTATTCATTAAAAAAAAAAGTCATTCTGATAAATGTTATCAGTGACTTAAAGTAATATTTCGTACTTACTTCAAAGGATCCTTGAGAGACGGTTCCCATTCTAGCGGCTCGGTAATCACGCGCCTCGATCGACGAGTCCATACTATACTTAATTTATTCGGCTTCCTGTAAACATCGCATTACGAAGCCTATTTAGGATTACAAATTATGATGCAACCTCATTCTATGTAACGATATTTGTATGTTCTTTTTTTTTAAATACAATACAGACAATATTTATTTAAAAACAATGTACACTATAAGTTCATATTATTTTATTTCATTATTAATGAGATATAATTATGTTGAAAAAAATATATTCTAATACGTTTCTTTTAAATAGTAAACGGAAATTAATACGATTCGAATCAAATGCGCCGCAACCAATAGGGCAAGGCATACCAAAGAACGCAGTGGGCTGTAATCGTGCATCGTGTACTTCAAATATTGTGTAAACTTCAATTGCCTTAACCATATGTACCTAAAATTCGTTGCGGTACTATTCGATACGGGTAGTTGATTTGAATATACAATAGTTGTATTAATAAATCGTAGGACATTACCATTTCGGCGTAAGTTCGACGTCAATGCGATGGTAGGAGGCAGTGTACTGGAACTTGGCGGCGCGTTTATTGACCCGCTGCAGCCGCTTCCATACCGACGCCATTTTTATTTAATCTGAGAATTATACACATATAATTGAAGTTAATCGACGATAAAATTGAGGAGAAGGATTGGAGATAGTTCCACGACGCTGCTCCAATGCGCATTGGTGAATATACATGTAGCAGAATTGCATTGAAATTAGACACATGCTAGCTCAAGATTTAATTAACCCGTAATCGTAAGGAAAAGATTCTCGCGTTCTAACCACTGGGCCATCACAGCTCTTAAACAAATACACGACAAACCGCCATAAAACGATAAGACGACAGAAATCTGTCTCCCGTATATATAGCTGGGTATAAAGGTACATAAGTACTAAAAATATATATATAAGTATATTATATACTCCTCAGATAACTACAAAGTTAAACCTTGAAACTACATGTTTATGATAGAACAAATATTTTACGTCAACCAAGCCAGTTAAGGTCTTAGATATATAAATATGTTACCGGATTATTGTAGAGAGCGTTATTTTATATTTAATCAAAATTTTAAACTGTTGAAATATTATCAACGGCGCTTATAGTTTTTATTATAACGGAACAATTAATTATAAACATTAAACGAACCTAAAATATTATATAACTATCGAAATACAACGCGTTTTATAGTAAACCCGTCCGAAATTTATAAAACTTTACCTATAGGACCGTTTCAAAGGTAACATTTATCCTTCCCCGGGACTCAAACTATCTCCATAGGAAATTTTCATCTGAATCGGTTCAGCGATTTAGGAGTTAACAGACAGAGTTACTTTCGCTTTTATAAAAGTAGCATAAATTGAACGCACCGTGCATAATCGGTCTAGCTAATGGCCCTTACAAGTTTACGTTGATCTATACTAACATATGTACATACTTATTATATATAAGTTAATAACGAATTGATAACATCTAAGAATATAAACGGAGTCAAGACAGAACATGGCTAAAACATATTAATCTTAGTCGTGAATTGTGGAAGCCATCTTTAGGAAACTTTTTTGTAAAAGATAAAAAAAACTGTCAAGTTTGTTTGTCGAGCCGCTGTGGAGCAGTGTGGTATAAACCCTCTTCTTAGACGAGATGCATTTGTTGAGTAGTTGGACATGAAAGGTGTTGTTACTTTACTTTAAACAAAGCTAACATTACTAAAACATTTTTCATTATTTAAAACGGCTTTATTTAGACAAGAACATGAAATTCACGCTTTCACGTCATTAGTCTAAATTTAAAGCGCGTGAATCTGCGAAGCGCAGCTACATACATAGTATATTATACAAATATACTAAAACCTCCAAAACGCGATCCTCTATTATAAGTTTAATGTAATTTAGTAGTGTTTTCAGATAGGCATTAAAGAAAACGACTCATTAATTACACATGATAGCTTGAACCAATTCAATAAACATTGTACCACGAGATGCATCTCGTAGACGGTATTTAGGTCAATGACCCTCGAGATAAATTGCGGTAAACATTGTTGAAGTATTTCAGTCCAACAAGGTCAAAGTTAAATATTCACACAACCGCAGTCAAAACCTTTTGTTTTTTTTTTATGAAAAGCTTTTTATATTCTCAAGTTGACTTTGAAATTTAAGTACACACAGTCAACGTCATTCGTTTGCCCTTTTCCCTTGATTTTAAGTCTTTAGGCCTTTTACTTCCCCCCTTTTTGCACATGTACCGAACAGCAAATTGATCTATGTTTTTGTCTTCCTTACAGACATTAAATCTCATTTTCATTAATCACTAATTTCAAAATTAACATGACCCTCATTTAGACTATTAATATTAAAAAATAGAGCATCATCTACTTGAGAAGGCTTGGATTTTATATCACTAGGTTGCTCCAATTAAAGACGGTGGATTTAACTCTACGAGAGTTTAACTCATTTTACAGAATGGGATATTGGCCAAGAATCTAATTGATTTTTTGCGCCTCACTTGAACACGGCTGAGATAAAAAATGCAGTTCTTTATCTACTATTAAGTTTAATGACGTAATAAATTTTAAAAAAATTATCGTCCTCAAAATACGCATGAATTTTAGGAAAGAACTTTATCATCAAAAGTGTATGAACTCTTACAAACAGTTATATTTCGTTTAGACCGCTGATAGCGGTTTAGCATAACGTTAAAATTGAACGGTTATTTTGTGACTAATCGATAACTGTGTTGCAAATTATTGCGCTTTATATACGATACGTAATGACATGCTTACGTCACCCACAAATATATAGTTTCTTCAGTGACTTAGACTTTAGATTCATAGATTTTGAGCGAGAAAGTTTGAAAATCTTGAGATTAGATGGCCCAGAATACTTGAATCCTAATTGATGATTGTGGGTTCTAAATCGAGCGAGCACCACTTATTTCATCTTATCCGCTGCGGTGAAGGAGAACATTGTAAGGAAACCAGCATGGGTCCGGCATCAACCCGCATTGGACCTACGCGGTGGAATGAGCTACAAGCTTTCTTGAAAGGTAAAGATTACTCCGAACTTTAAAGTTTAAATATAAATATTCTGAGAACGTTTTCGCTTTATTTGATTGGAATTATTAACCTTTTGACCCGACACATAATATTTGTTTACTTCGCCAAGTATCTGCGTAATACGGGTACTATTGTCTTTATTTGCTTTGAAATATGTATTTTAATTAATCGTGTTTATCCTTAGTATATAGTCTATACATAGTTATTAAAAATCTTTAAAAAAATATGAGTAAAATACATGACTAAAGATGATGATGACGTAATTCCGACCGATTTCGGTCACAGCAGACATTCTAAACGGAGACTAGCCAACTGCGCAGGAGATTATATAGTGAACTAGTTGTAGACCGCGGAATCACTCGCGTATTAGAGATTTGTCGTTTTTAGGCATAAAAAGTAGCCTATGTTCCTTGGAGTTCCATTTCCCCAAATTCGATCCAGTGATTTGTACAGGAAAGAGCAACAGACAGACACACAGAGTCTCTTTCATTTTTTTTTTTTACATTAGCAGCCTGTAAATTTCCCACTGCTGGGCTAAGGCCTCCTCTCCCTTTGAGGAGTAGGTTTGGAGCATATTACACCACGCTTCTCCAACGCGGGTTGGTGGAAAACACATGTGGCAGAATTTCATTAAAATTAGACACATCCAGGTTTCCTCACGATGTTTTCCTTCACCGCCGAGCAAAAGATGAATTTTAAACACAAATTAAGCACATGAAAATTCAGCGGTGTTTGCCTGGGTTTGAACCCGAAATCATCGGTTAAGATGCACGCGTTCTAACCACTGGGCCATCTCGGCTCTAAGTTTCTTTCGCATTTATAATATTAGTGTAGATTATTAAAGATGTATACAAACAGGTCCAATCTCTATTCTAACATTCTCATAATTCAACGGGAGTGCAAATACGACATGAGAATTTAGAAGCGGGTCCAACGAGCTAACATTATTTCCGATTTGTAATGTAAAAACCATTTTCCAGACACCGAGCTACTGCGAATTTCTCAAACGGAACAAACCAGTTACTTTTATGGCCCTACCCGGGTTACGAACCCGGCACGGTGCAATCTGCATCCAGGCGCGTAAACATTTGTTTTAAATCATCAGAACTATTCACAAACTGAATTATTTATATGATTATATTAAATACTAACTGCTAATAATTTAATTGTTCATATCGGTATAAAATAAAGAAACACGCATTTTAAAGTGCAATCATCTGTCGAGTTATTATTTTACCTACTGATTTATTACTTTGTACGTCGACCACTTGAAAACTACAGAACGTATCGGACGAACTTTCCGTAGATGAATATAAGCTATTATTTTTTATCCCCCTTCTTTTTCGTTTCCTTAATGCCAATGGTAATAGTATAAAATAAAACAACATTCACATTATCATATCACTAGCTATACTCGCGACTTCACATCGAATTTAACATCAAAGTTACTCCTTATTACATCAGCTATCTGCCAGTGAAAGTCCTGTCAATATCGGTCCAGCCGTTCCAGAGACAGACAGACAAAAATTTTAAAAAATGTTAATTTGGTATATGTACTGTGTATACATACATAATATGCATTTAGTAAAAAACGGTTGTTTTAATATTACAAGCAGACACTCCAATTTTATTATATGTATGTATGTATAGATATAGTTATAACAATATATTACAATTAGAAAAAGTCTACCTAAGAAGTTATTAAAAACGAAAAGACTATTCCATATAAAAATACTTACGAAATATTTAGAGTTCCGTTGTAATAAAAAAAAAAACTAAAAAATTATATTTTCATCTTAAGCGACGCGCTCATTTAAATACCATTTAATTGCAAACAGAATTAGACGTTAGCACATACTTAACATCGGACTTACTAATATTTAAATTAAGAGACTAAATTCTAATTGATTTCGATAAAACACCCATTTAATAATGCAATGAATATTACATATTACACGGTTGGCACACATTTAAAATGACATCAAATTACTTTCTATTAGATTAGAAAATTACAATAAAGTAATTTTACATAAATTCAGTTAATTGTAAATACGTATATTAAAACAATCAATAGATCAATATTTAACGCTACAAATTTACTTGCAAGGTAATTTATATCTATTTATTTTTGTATGTATTTAGTAAAATTCGCAAATATTAAAATAAATACGGAACCGTATCAGCAGACCCGACGCTATCTTAACTCTATTATTCTATACTTAGAAAATTGAGTAATATCATAGAACTCACATTTGATATTATTGTGCACTTGCGATTATCTGCGCCGGCGCATTATCTTCTTGCTTCTGTAACGGAAGTATAATTTAGATAAATAAAGTGACCATTATTTAATTGTCAATTAGGTATAATATTTACATTTTATCCTGTTTACACGATTAATTTTAATTTAACAATAATTCATTAATACTATAATTTCTATTAATAGTATTAGTGGTTTAGGAATAAATATTACGACTGAGTTTTACAACATAATGTAACAGATTAACTGGAAGTATTAAATCGATTTCTGACATCAACTTCCTACATTTGTAATGTTAGTCAAGACCTTTTATATCTTGCAATATGCGTGATCTACGTACCGGTTAATTTGTCTGGAGTGGCTGAGCAATTATAGCTTTTAACAAAACAATATCGAAATATTCTTTATTCAAGTAAGCTCACAGTGTAGATAAATGTAAATCTACCATCGGTCCGGAAAGTAGATTCCACCGAGAACCGGCCAGACACTCAGCAAAAGCGAGAAGTAAGTCTGGTAACTTAGGGTAGCAAATTGTTAAAATGACGGTTGTTTTAACATTCACTAGGGATGCATGTAAACTTAACTGAAATCTTAGTAACATCCCACTAGCCTAACTTAGATTGGGAGTATTTAAATATTTTTTTTTTATAACATGACTGCCTCTAAATAGGCGTCTAATGTTGAGAATAGGCGTGGAATGTTGAGCATTCATTTATTAAGTCTAACACACCATAACTTTTAAATGCCTAACCGAAATCGAATGTATCGATATACAATACGCCATCGTTAGAATCCTCACATCAACCCAACTTTTACTGGTTATAAATATGGAAAAATATTTTCATCATTATTACTTGAACTATGTCTATAAAGAATAATACCAAACAGCATAAGTCAATTTAATGGTATGCGATTAACGTATATGTGCGTTCATAACGAGGAATGTATACACTAATGTCATGTAGAATTAAGAAGGTACTTCGATAACCTTAGCAATCTTAAAAGAGAAAGAAAAAAAATCAACGATAAAACAAACAGCAGCCAGTCTCTAGGGAGACTAATTTACGCAGAGAAGATTGTAATGCTTAAATATGTGCAAACACAGATTCACTCTCTATTCCCTCTCTTATAAAAACGAAACCAATGAAAATTCATTCTGACAACGGTAGATAGTCCACTCACAGCATAAAAAACATATTGCCATAAGAATGTTGACATTTTTAAATTTCGGTTTTCTATTGGCTACTGAGAATTCCTTGACAGAGAAAGAAAATAACTATGTATTTGTTAAGGTCTCGAATGGCATTCGAGATCTTAACCCAAAAGTTTTATGAACTCGTCACCTATATGATGAGCAAGTATGTATGTATATATATAAGAAGCTCTACTGTATTTCAAGAATATATAATTCATTCCTTACTGGAGTGCAAATCAAAATAATTGTCAAAAGTCAAAACAATTTGACAAACAAATTGACATTGATGTGTTTCCACTAAATATCAGTCGAGCAACTTATTTAAAAAATAAAATACTTTAAATTCTTCTCCATTACTGTGTATGTATGTTAATTAGAAAAGGCATTGGTCCAGTGGTGGGATACAAAGTAATACTTTACTTTCCCACTTATCTATAAACTTAAACACAATAGTATCCATTGCATTCCTACTCCCACTCAAAATATATCACACCATATCATTATCCTGATGACATCATTGGTAATATTAAGTTATTATAATCACAACTCTATTTCAAGCCTAACAAGTTCTATTTTAGCAATTTACATTTCAGATTTTTTACATCACAAATATTGACCTTAAGTTCATCCAACAAGTATCTACATACAGTTAATTTTGTTAAATATTTATTTAAACACTTTTTTTTATATACATAATTACCTATAATATTTATACATAATGTAAGAAAGTGACTGAGCTATTTCTGTCTACTGAAAAAAAAACGGGAATAATTATTCCAGAAATAGAGGAAAGATTGTCTGTTAACAGAAAAACCACTCGACAGATTTTAATGGAATTTTGTATCACTAAATATTTAACTACTCAGCGTCTCATACTGAAGGGAAAATGGAAATACTGATGATGAATTTATAAACAATTTAAGTTAGTAACAGTTGTTTTACTTCTAATTTTTATTAATTATTCCATGCATAATGTAAAATTATGAGTGAAAGTGTGTGTAAAGCTAGTCAAAATAATTCTGTAGAGTGCTATCTAAAACTTACAGTTAAGTACAGTGGAGAGAAACCATTTGAAAAAGGAGTATGACAGTGTTGGGAAATTTTTGAATGATTAGGTCATAGTATTTAAAATAGTTGCTGCTTAGAAGCAAATATTGTTCATGAATATCCAAATCTATACACCTACCACATGTATAAATTTATCTTACATAATATATTTCTTAATATAATAGAAGTATGAGATATGTAATTTTACTTTTTTTTTTAAAATACTGTGTTTGATTGATAAATGTTTTGGAGGCTTTCTAAATATGATAGATACATTTATTACACTAAGATATGTTTTTATAAAAATGTAGCCTTATTTAAACAATTCTTTGAAAGTTGTGTATAGTAATGATTACTATTCAGTTCTGCAGAACTTGTATGTTTAAGGTCATTTTACTGTAACTAACTTTTTATTGATATTAAAGTGTTTTGACCTCTGAGTATATTTAAATGGCCTTTTAATCATTATTTCCTGGACTTAATGCCTAAAAAATATTTGTTTGAATATTATTTATACTCTGTGTAAATAATTATTTTTACAATATGTATTGTTTTTATAATGATTATATTTTTATTATTATTGATATTTAATTTTCATTGACACATGTTAATGATTAAGACTCTTTTATTTCTAAGTCGAACAGTCGAATGTATAATTAAATTTAAGAAGGTCAGTATCAATCAATACACACACATACAGTGATTAACACTTTGACTTAACTCCCTAACAAACTGAAACAACACTCACAATAAAAGGATCTTTATAACGCAAACACAAGACGCTCTTACATTTACGTAGTGCACGAGCTAAAAATAACACGAAAGAAGCCCTACACAGCAGAATGCAGACGATTTTACCTCGTTGCAGATAAAAGTTCAAAGCACCGACCGTGATATCATCGTTTCCTGGTTGAAAACCCCACCGCTCCATTAATTAATGATGAATAAACACCGCCCAACCTTGATATGGGCCACCACGGTGCCTTGGTATACTCACAAAGCGAAATTTCGATGAGATGTCATCAAACTACAGAGGTCATTTTAACACTCAAAACTAAATAGTAAAATCACTGATCACCAAGATGTTTTAACGTCACTGTAGCTGATGTCACGATATAAGAAAAAAAATATTAATGATTTATTTTTACGTGAATTTATCAAACACTACAGCGAAAAGCGAATCTCAGACCATTTTTGACGTTTTTCCAAATACGGAGTTGCCACTTTTAATATTATTCTTAAGTGGGTATACGAGTACATAAAATAAAAAAGTAATTTTTGTAATATAAACTCCTCAAATTAGTAATAAATAGTATTTTATATATTTATTAAATTTTTATTTTTTTTAATTATCTAAATATAGGAGTTGTCAATTGATGACTAATAACTACAGAGTAAAATGAAACGTCAAAGAAAATGAAAATTGCCCTTGCGATCAGTCAGTAATTTGTCAAATTTTCAAAATATGAAGTGATCTATAATGATTTACATGTTGATTGTGTAATATATTTACCCTAATTGTTTATGCTTTAGTAAAAAGTGATTGATTATTATACATTGATTATTCATAAATAAACCGGCATAGGTTATGAACTTGTTGGGGTTAATAGATTAACCTTCGTTATTATGTTTTAAAACATATCGATATTCTGTAACCCTAAATATTATTTAAAAAGTGATCAACACCATGTCGAGAATATTGAATCATCGTGTGAGGTAATAATAGCTAATTAACATGTTAAAATAGAAACAATAAACATTTAAAACTCAAGTCACTATTTGCTAAATCAAATTCCGTTAACGATTTATAATATCTTCAATATATGTACTAAACGTTAAAGAAATAACATCGTATTCAATTTTTCCCATATAAATTTAATGTTGATTATTTCGACAATGGTGCATTTTTGCGAAATAGGAGTGGTATTGTTGTGATTAAGCAACAAATCCTTACCATATACGACACTGTTTCCCTAAAAATTCCTTATAATATTTGTTTGAACTGTTAAGCCTAAGATATAATTATCTCCTCATCAACTCGGCGCTATTCCGCCAAATACTGCATCATTACTTAAGATCTACTATATCATGTTTTATAAACGACAGCTCCTTCGGTACTAATGATTAAGCCACTTAAATTGCAGGTCTTCTCTCAAAAAATCATCTTTCACATGTGTAGACAAAAGAGCTGTTGCCTTCTCTATATATACTGGACGCAGCCTACTTCTCCACAAACCAATAGATCCCAGTCACATTCCAAGAAGAAAATATGGAATGTTGGTTGCAAGGGCTGTACGGGGCATGCTTAAGATTAGATACTTATTACTTGGTGGTGCTGTAGGAGGAGGCATGACTTTAAATAAGGTATCATTAAATTCTTTAATATTACTCATATAAAAAAATTAAATTTCATATATAAGTACTGAAAGTTTTAATTGAAAAGTGAATCTTATGTAACATTATTTCATTGATGAGAAAAAAAACTACATAATACAATAAATGCAATTACATTATGTTAAAATTGATGTTTTTATAAATCTTAATATTTACATGTGATCATTTAAGTGTTTAATTGATTATATTTAAATTTTCAGAAATATGTTGAATGGAAAGATGGTCTGCCAGATATGGGGTGGCTAAATGAGATACTACCCGACAATGATCAATGGGATAAATTCACTACGACACTCATTAATGCGAAAGAAAAGATTGGTGACCAATTACAGATAGGTATGTACTTTAAACATATTCTGGGATCACATGCAGATCAATTACTCATGCACTCCATTTTCCTATTCTCGGTATTTATAGTTATTTTAGTTTGAATATAAAATTATGGAAAAGTTGTGTTCATTCTTTCTAAACCAAAATATTACTAAAATATATTTATAACACAGTTTGTTCATTGACATGATATTCTTGTATATGTCTAGTACTAGTGTGTAAAGCTCATTAGCAATACATATCTCATTAGAGTTGAAAAGTTTATTAGTTTCAAATATTTTTCTTATTATAATAATACATAGTCAGTGATGTCCACCGGTTCAGATCATGAGAGAGCAGAGCTTAAAGTCAGTGTTTAAGTAAGCTGGTTGCTAGCATGACCGAGTGTGTACCACTAGGTCCACTGACGCTGTCGCTGACCTCAGATCCTCGTCTGCGCGAGGCGGGGCTGGCGCGCGCAGCCGAGCTGCGGGGCTGGCTCGCGCAACGCTACGAGGATGCTGTTGCGGCAGCCGCTACTAACAACGCCAGTCAAATTGGTGAGTCTGCCATTCATATGGAGTAGACGGGTTCCTAGCAACTATATAATGCATCAGAGTAAGTATAAGTGTTCATGAGAAAAGATCACTTCTTTTACTGATTGCATTTTGACCAGGTAGGTTAAAATTTTATGAATATCTTTATATTGTTAATCAAAACTATGTAACATTTATTGTAAATGAGTGAAGGTATAAAAGAGTTTAAATATTGGTTTAAATAGTACACAAATCCATTCATCATTAACATCATTCATATTTCATTTATTTTGTAAATTTGAAAGTGCTTCATACAAAATTACATTTTCATAAAAAAATGTGTATCCCTGTAACTGTTACATTGTTTGTAATAAAGCTCCCTATCTAACTTAATATCCTTTAGTAATTCCCGATTCGAACCAAGAAGTAATAATGTGTCAGAAATTCAAATTCAGTGCAATATGCTGTGTCTAATATGTTTCCTCAACAAAAAATAAATATTTTTTTAGAATTTTAAAATAATCTTTTACAGAATATAGTAAACCATAATTCAAGATCATAAGTTCAATATAATTATGTTTTAGAAACATTGCTCCTCAAAATTAATTTAGTAAATTCTCTATTCACAGAACCAGCACCAAAGATTGTGAACAACTTACAGAGTAAACCGGCACCAGGTCAATCCAGCAATTCTTCCGCCGAGGAAGCTGCTGCATATGGTATGCACAACTCGTTTAACATATCAGATCATAAAATTGAAGTGCATATAGTCAATTCTAACAGCAGGAGGAGTAAAGATGAAATGTCGTGACCTTGAATTAAAATTACATTATTAGTCAAGATTTAAAAGAAACTGAGTTAATCATTATGAATTTATGATATAAAGGTGGTTAATTTTAAACAAGGATTTTTATTTTGCATAATTTAGTAGAACTATTATCAAATTGCATGGATTATGCAAAACTAAGTATTTCTTATCTTTACTCTTTCTGCGATTGGAATGTACTATAGTTATGTATGTACACAACTCTTATAATTTATTTTTAATTAAAAATAATTAATTTCAAACAACAAATCTATCATTCAACACCACAAATCATTTAACGAAATCTCCCGAAACAGAGAAAAGAGTGCACGCCTTACAACAGGAAGTACTTACGCTGCAAGCTCGCTATCAGCGGGAGCTTCAGAGACTGGAACAAGAGAATAGGGAGTTGAGGCAGCAGAACATGTTGCTCAGGCAGGGCAGGCAACCACCAGCCAAGAAGATGAAGGTTAGTTATCCGCTTACCTCCGTATCATACAACCATTATTTTTCAATTTTACTATATTGATATCCAAATATGTGTCTTAAGCAGTTCTTTAGTTAACAGAAACGATTTTTTTTAATTCATTATATTAGTCAAGATTAAAGTAGGTATTTATATAGGTAGTAACACAGAGCACCCTTTAAAATATCAAGCAAACATCAACTTTTATTTTTACATAATCTAACCTTTATGTAACATTGTCTAACCTTTTATGTTTGATTCCATCTATCTATTAAATTGACTTTTCTTTAAACAGTAAATTGCTGTACAATGTCAAACTTTCTCAATCGTTGTTGCAGATTTAGGTTTTTAATGTATTTTCAAGAAGACCCGAACACAGTTAGCCTTTTTTTAACGGCCCCTATGATATATTTGGCTTAAACATAATATTATGTTGTACCATATGCATATCTTTTTGTAATTCACATCAATTCATATTTGTGACAACTACAATAAGTAAATAATAAAAAATAAAAAGTGAGTAGTGGCTGTATGTAAGCCATTAAACGGAAATCATTTAATAGCAGTTTAGTTTGATACTCCTCTACATACCCTCTACATATCCAAAGAGGCATAATGTCTATGTTGAACGGTACGTTACAGCGCTCGCTCATCGATATGTACTCTGCCGTGTTGGACGAGCTGGCGGGCTGGGAAGCCGGCGAGGCAGGCAGACTGCCCCGAGTCGTGGTAGTGGGAGACCAGTCCGCAGGGAAGACCTCCGTGCTAGAGATGATCGCCCAGGCTAGGATATTCCCCCGGGGCGCCGGAGAGATGTGCACCAGGTGCGTACCAAAGATAGGGGACTGTAGAACTTCGGCTACCAAGTCATTGCCATTCGATGTATCTTTTGTCACCTCGTCTATTTTAAATTATTTAGTTGCTACAACTTTGAAGCAAAGTATTGTTTCTTTTTCAGAGCACCGGTGAAAGTGACATTGTCGGAGGGCCCATACCACGTGGCACAGTTCAGAGACTCCTCCCGGGAATTCGATCTCAACAAGGAGTCGGACCTCGCAGATCTTCGCAAGTGAGTTCGGTATTCACATACGTAGATTGCACATCCGTAATGTTCCCGTGTAACGGCCGCGCGGCCCGCAGGGAGGTGGAGCTGCGCATGCG
Organism: Vanessa atalanta; assembly: GCF_905147765.1. Taxonomy (NCBI): domain Eukaryota; kingdom Metazoa; phylum Arthropoda; class Insecta; order Lepidoptera; family Nymphalidae; genus Vanessa; species Vanessa atalanta. The sequence continues at coordinate 7,898,209 of NC_061896.1, forward strand.
CAACAGCGTGCGCGGCGGCCGCACGGTGTCCACTGACGTCATCGCCATGTCGGTGCGCGGGCCCGGCCTGCCGCGCATGGTGCTCGTGGACCTGCCCGGCGTCATCTCCGTGAGTACCGCGGGTGCGCTCCGACGCCCCCCCCCCCCCCCCACCGGGCCCCACTCACTCGCGTGCTCTCCGCTCACAGACGCAGACGGTGGACATGGCGGCCGACACGCGAGACGCCATCAAGCAGATGACCAAGCAGTACATGGACAACCCCAATGCCATCATTCTGTGTATACAGGTCTGTAATATTCTTCCTAATTATAATCGTTTGTAATCATTTACACAATACTTTACTGAGTCTTCTATAAGCTTCTCAAATGCCTCTTTCGTTGTGATTTCTCTTAAATATAAAATAAATAGTATTTCAGTTGCTCTTGCATGTACTACATCATCATATAAAAAGTACAGAAAATTATCTGAAATCAATTCTTGTGGAATGCCAATATAATGGATATGTATTTATTTGTTTATAAGATATTTCTTCTTTTATCAATATCAATTTATGGTCAAGCTAATCAGCCATAGTATACATAGCATTTTTAAGGTTGGGAGTCTTTAGTAAGCATAATAAATACTCGTGTCAGAGGGACCAACTCTTCCATAACATAGAGCGTTATATAAAATCAACAAAAGAATAAATAACTTTTAAGATAATTGAAATGAATGATGAATTCAAATCGACATCCGTCTTCAAAAGGCTAAACTCCTAATTAAAAACACATTTACATACAAAATAAACTTTTCTTACATTAGACTAATGTTCCACAAGAGTTCTAATTGTATATCACTAAATGATTTTCAGGACGGCTCAGTGGATGCGGAACGAAGCAACGTGACGGACTTAGTGGCATCCTGCGACCCCCAGGGCAAGCGAACGATATTTGTGCTCACTAAAGTGGACCTCGCCGAGGAAAACCTCGCCAACCCCAACCGGGTGAGTGTTTTTAAATTTGAAACGTGTCCCCATATTGGCAATTGGGACTCTTGACAGTAGGACGGTTACTGATTTTAATATCTTTCTAGGATTGTTTAATTTGTTTCATTTTCTGTTGATTGTCAATTTTATGTAGTCATTTTATTCTAATTTGATCTGTGTAAGAATGCCGATAATAATGTAACTCTGAACTATCCTGAAATAATGATATTTTGTTATATAGATCCGTCGTATCTTGGAGGGGAAACTGTTCCCGATGAAGGCGCTCGGCTACTACGCCGTGGTCACCGGCCGCAGCCGCAAGGACGACTCCATCCAGAGCATCCGAGAGTACGAGGAGAGGTTCTTCAGCTCGTCCAAACTCTTCAAGTTAGTATCCACCGTTCACGGCGTAGCCCACGTCGATCCGCATCGGGACAATAAAACAACCCCCTCCCCCCTCGGCAGGACCGGCATGGTGGCGGCGGCGCAGGTCACGACGCGCAACCTGGCGCTGGGCGTGGCGGACTGCTTCTGGCGCATGGTGCGCGACTCGGTGGAGCAGCAGGCGGACGCCTTCAAGGCCATGCGCTTCAACCTGGAGACGGAGTGGAAGAACACGTTCCCGCGCACGCGCGAGCTGGACCGCGACGAGCTGTTCGAGCGCGCGCGCGCCGAGCTGCTGGACCAGTCGGCCGAGCTGTCGGCCGTGGCCGCGCCCGCCTGGGAGCTGCGCCTGCAGGCCGCGCTGTGGGCCTCCGCCGCCGACCACGTGTTCGCCGACATCTACCTGCCCGCCGCGGCGCACGCGCACGGCGACATGGGTGAGTGCCCGCCGCCGCAGCCGACGCACATCCCCCCCCATCCGACCGATCCTTCTAATGACGCTCCTCCCCCTAGCGGTGCCGGTCCCCCGCCACGTGAAGTACCGGCACGAGGCCGGCTCCGGCTCGACCACGATATGGCTTGATCCTTACGATTTCGATTTTAGTAAGAGTTTAAACGATACGGTAATAGTGGTAGTCATTTCGTAATTTGCGTACGAGATAAGTATTATTATAGTTTCGGTATTCTCATTGTAGTGAGGCCGTTGCCGTCGATTAGATAACTAAGACTCACACGTAGCATACATTAGGATTAGTTCGGATGTATTCTTTTCATCTTACCAGATAAACATTGTTCTTTATTGGCTTTTTAACAGCACATGCAAAATTGACAACGTGGCTTTGACCTAATAATATATTTTTAATTCCTTCTTACTACCTCATTGCTGGTAAGAGACCTATACATCCGCTGCCCCCGTACTGTACCGCTGTCGTTTTCCTCGAGGCATTCAACAAAATTCAGATTAAAGATTAAGTCCTCGGCCTTGAGCCCGAAGGCGTCTTTTCTGCCGAGCGGTTTGCCATCGTCATTTTCCAAAAACATATGCAGCTATCCACGTGAAACCTTTATAATAAATACTCAAAACGATGGATTTTACGTCGTCGCTACCACTACTTTAATCCGTCAAAACACGAGTCACCCGGTGATCTCAGTAGAACTTTCATCCCCATTTAATCACACACAGTAGTATCATTCGCACTATACCAATTGGCAAATATCAAAACGTACGAAAGCTCCGTAAGTAACCCGCTCCCCTCTCGCAGACAAGTTCAACACGTCGGTGGACATAAAGCTGCGCGAGTGGGCCGAGGGCTCGCTGTCGGCGCAGGCCGTGAGCGCGGGGCGCGAGGCGCTGCGCGAGGAGTTCGAGGCGCTGCTGGCGCGCGCCGGCGACTCGGACGCCGCCTACGAGGCCGTCAAGCGCGCCGCCGTCGACGAGGCGCTGGCGCGCCACCAGTGGGAGGAGCGCGCGCTCGACGTGCTGCGCGTGCTGCAGCTGTCCGCGCTGCAGGACGCCTGCGTGCGCTCGCGCGCCGACTGGGACGCGGCCGTGGCGCTCATGGACGACGCGCTGCGCGCGCGCCTGCGCGCCGTCGACGCCGAGCTGCGCGCGCTCACCGGTGCGCCCCGCCCCGACCCCGCGCCCCGCCGCCCGCCGCGCCCCTCTCAACGTGCCCTCTGCCCGCAGGGCCCGGCTTCCGCGAGCGCTGGCTGCGCTGGGCGAGCGCCACGGAGGAGCAGCAGCGCCGCTCGCACGTGCGCCAGGAGCTGGAGCAGCTCGGGGCGGCGAGGCCCTCGCTCACGTACGATGAGGTGGGGCCGTTCGACGGGATGTTGCCGGTCGATTTTTATCGTTCCAAATTAAAGAAGGGAAAAATTGACTGTTAGTTCTTGTGTTTTAGACGAATGGTACCGATTGCTTGCCATTAAATGAAACCCAATGTTATGTCCCTTGTGTCCTTGATTACTGGCTCGTACGCTCGTTGTACTGGAGCAGAGAAAAATAAAGCATGGATATTTGGCCGTAGAGTAACTAAATTCACTCGCTCGAAGCTATACCATAAATAATACATAACAAAATATTTTTCCTCCTATTATAAAAAAGACAATTGTATTATAAAATAGCATATTTCAATGGCTAAAACATATCTGTATCTGTTGTATAAAATGTTGTAAACATTGCCAGGTGGTTGCGGTCAGAGACAACTTGAGACGACGTGGCATCGAAGTCGATAACGATTACATTCGGGAGACGTGGAAACCCGTCTACCTTAAGTATGCTCACAGATTATTTATAAAATTTTCATATATTTTTCTTTACAGTACTAATCTATTATACTGATACCTGCTAATCAGAACCCAAATTTTGGGATATTTAAATAGGATTAAAGGTTTCCTTCCTAAGGACCCTTTAAATTTAAATTATTGTAATATTTTATAAACGACACACTAAATAAGCCCGTGAGTGTTGTAAATTAATAAAAAAAAAAAACAATAAAAAAAAATCTATCTCAGTAGGTTGAACTGGGATTAAAGCACACCCATTATAGATTATAACAAAATATTTCTTTTGACTTCAGGAATTTCTTAACGCGCGCACAGGCTCGAGCTAGAGATTGTAAGAAAAGCTTCTACTTGTACAGTCAGCAAAACGGCGGAGAGGTAACTTATTACATATTATAATTAATATTACAACTTTAAATGAGATACACGTGTCGAAATGTCGATGTCGAAGTAGTAATATTGACCGATAAAAATCTTTTAAAATTGTCATGGACTTTAATATACCATCGTACGTAAACCCGACGGACGATGATATCTTATATATAAAGATTTCGCTTAGAAGTAGACAATCTTAATGTAAAAAAAAAAGAAAAGTATAAAGACGAAAGAGCGTCCCCGCTCCCCGCTCCCCGCCGGCCCGCAGAAGGAGTGCAGCGAGGTGGTGATGTTCTGGCGCGTGTGCGGCGCGCTGCGGGCGTCCGCCAACGCGCTGCGCCAGCAGATCTGCAACCGCGAGGCCGCGCGCCTCGACCGCGAGCTGCGCGAGGTGCTCGACGAGGTGAGTCGTCTGCCTTATCCTAGCGCTTCTTGAGCGCCCGTGTCGAAATTAAAAAGCTCATATAAAAAGAAAAACGTTTTTAATTCAACACTGTAACATGATGACCCAAAAGCCTTTATGAGCCTACTTGGATAAAGAATATTTTGATTTATTCATTGATAAATCTACTTCTACTATTAAAGATGGCAGCCGATCCAGATCTCAAGAAAAAACTTATATCCGGTAGAAGAGTAGAACTTGCAGAAGAATTAAGTGAGTAACATGTTCTATATACTATTTCACATTATAAAAAAATATAAAGAAATAAAAAAAAGTACAAAGTGTTAATAAATGGATGTATTCTATTTTTTAGTTTGATGTTACAATATTTATGATTGTCATTATAATTTACTATGCATTAAAATTTAGGTTAATTTTTATTAACTTAGCGAGAAGATTTAACCCACAATGATTTATGTTTATTAAATCCGACTTACCATAAATTAATTAGATCTCGACCTTTCCTCGAAGTTGTTCATTGTACACTTGTCTATTAATATCTTTCATCAAAGCAAGAACTACCAAAATAAAGCACCAAATACTATAGTCTATAGTATTTGGTGCTTTATTTTGGTACTATAGTATTTAGCGTACAGAAGTGAAATAGTTTAAAAAAAGAAAAGAATATAAAGTCAGTTTAAACAATTTACTAACAAACCAAATAGTTCTAACTTAGAATTTATCTTAACATAAATAAATCACCAAATCATACATTTTGAAGTAAATTACTTACTCAGTTAAGCTTACAAATCCGAATAAATCAAAAATAATACTTTTAACAAATTACAAGTCGCGCCAATATTGACCTTACTGTCCGCGCCCAAAAAGCAAACGTAATGACGGCTTGATACGGTTTCGCGCGCTTTTGTTTTATTTATTTTTATTTTATTCATTCCAGCCAGTTGTATAGTTAAAGGAATCTCCTAAATATATATAATATATATATATATATATATATATATATATATTTCCGTTTAGATTAAATTCGAGTTATCTGTAATAACGGCTGTTTTTTATTTTATTTCAGAACGCGTAAGACAAGTCCAAGAAAAGTTAGAGGAGTTCATAGAGGCTCTGAACAAGGAGAAATAGTGTAAATGTATATTATAGGTGATTGTTTGCTCGCTGCGATGTATTATTGTTAATATTATGTCTAACTAAGTTATATTTATAATAAAAGCTGCACAAAATATACTTTGTTTTACTGCAAATGAGAATATAATAAATAATATAATCGTTCAAATTTTTAATTTTGAAAATGTACATATTTATATAATTTGAGTATTGTAGAAAAGATGTTTTTTATTTTTTTCTGGTTTCACATATTTACAGTGCGATCCTTGTAACTGTACCACTTGTATGTTAAATACATTTTCTATAGAAAATAATAGTAAATGTTGCCAAGAGTTACCGAATATTTCAAATATAAAACTTAAAAAAAAGATGTTCATGTATTTATTATAAACACAATTACTATAAAAAGTGTGATCTTATAGAGCCTTCGCAATTGGAACTGAAACTCGTATATTTGATACGAGTATGTTTTAAATTCAAAACATATTTTACATAATACTGTTTTAATTTTTTAATCGTCCTTCCAAATAAAAACCAATACATTTCCTATATATCAAAATTTAATAAATAAAAAAAATTGTACATTTCATGCTTTGAAAATATCGTTATATAAGAAAAATTTAACCTCACTGTTCGATTCTTTCAGCACGTTTAAAATTTCACTTCGATGTGGTTCAGAAATACAGTATTTTTGATTCCTCTGGAATATATGTTCCGCTAAAAGTATCGCCTCATGTGAACCAACTTCTAAAATACCTTTGATTACAAATGTAACAAACAATTTCCTAGCATAGTTAAAATGAAAGTAATTGTCTAAATAATTTTCTAAAATATTTTTGTAAATGTCCAGCACAGATCGGAAGAATCTCGAGACCAACTCCTTTATCTCGTAACCAATGTATTTACCAAATACTTTACCCAAAATTTCAATAGCTTCGTAGCGTTTCGTTGAATCCGTTGTATTTATATCAAATTTATTCGTCTGTTTTATGCTTTTATAAAAGAGCATAGTTAAATGAATCTCGGCGTATCTTGTAAAGTTTTCTTCGATGGGTAAAATCTTATGTAACCTATTGAGTATTCTTTCAAATACCGCCATAGGGGAGACATGTTCCTCTAAAAATGCTTTAGTATATTTCAAGGAAAGTATGAATTCGTCCAAACATTCTAAAAGTAAATTTTTTTTGTCAATAGTTTTAAACGAAACTTCTAGTTCATCAAAAAATTTATCGCATACATTTTCAATTAAATATTTCTGTTCGTCCTCAGTTTTACAAAGCAACAAGTGTTTGGCTATAATTTGGAAATACAGAGATATTCTTGTATTGAGGTCGTAACTATTTACTAGTTTACTGACACTCAGGTCGTTATTAATAAATTCCGTTAGAATATTAGTAATTACTTTTCGATCTACTTCAGGAAGAAGATTTTCCAGACGACAAAGCGATGCCGTAGTCCTTTTCTTATCAATCTTGAAAAATAATTTATACACGAATACCCAGTAATCTTCCACTATATTTTTCGGAACGGATTTTGGTTTCTCTAACTTCTTTAATAAAGCAGATTTATCGGATGACATTTTTGTATTTTCAATTAAGGATTTCAAAGCCGTCCAAATGGATTCATCAATCGTAATCTTTTTGAGATATAATGAAAAACCAATATTAAGTGCAACTTTACGTCTTAAAGTACAAACACGAAGGAAATACTCAGCAGCAAATGCAGTATTAGATGATAACCTTAATAAAATTTTAGCCGTTCGTCTCCACTCCACAAGTTTCATTAGGTATCGTTCCTGATCTTTCGTTCTACAAATAAACATTTTATTTGCAATTGCTTTAGCTCCTATAATTTTCCAATCAATAGCATCGATATCCAAAGTTGGCTTAGTCTTATGTGCATTAGATTTAAATTCATTTAATATATTTGATTGTTTTTTATTATCAGTTTGAGCTTGAGCTAATAATTCTGAAATACGTCCGAATAATGACTGATTCGTCATTAAGGTGCATAATGGACGAACTAACCACGTTTTATGATCTTTTTGTAAAGCTTCCTCTAACATTAATCTGTGCTGTTCTGCTAAGCCACCAGATTCACTAAAGTACACACTTAAACATTGAAGGAATCTATCATGATTTGTGCGCTGTTTAGAGGCTAATACCGCTAAGCTCTTACCACCTTCGAGGGGTTTCACATCATGTCGCAAAGCATTTAAATACATAGCACCTGTAGGTTTAATTCTGAAGTTTTCATGGAAGAGTTCACGTCGCAACAATTTTGCGTCGTATAATCTACTCAGCAAATCAGGTTCGTCAGATGCTGCTTTGGCAAGTATAGGTATAGCATCAGGAAATTCCTCAATAGAAACCTTATATTCTCCCAGAATATCCAAAAAGGCAACAGGGCTTAAAGTCAAAAGTTGAAGTGGTAATCGTTTTGCAATTAGCGCTTTTTCTTGTACATTCAATTTGTATTCAGACAGAGTTGAGAAATACCGTAGAAAACCCGACAGCAAATGTTTTGAGATAGGAATATTATTTAATAAGTGTCTAATAATGACAGCATGGAGTCCTTCTCGGCAAATAAGTTCAGTAGATGAACCATCAAGTCCTAAATCTCGCCCAAACTCTAACAAATAGACCCAGGCTTGATCTTGTGCACACCACACACGTTCCCGTTTCACAAGAGATCTTATTACCGCTGCTCGCAGTGTGTTTGGTTCGTTTTTGTGTTTCTCTACTAAAAACTTAAGTAACTTTTCAACTTGTTCCGAAACACCACCACTTTTACTCACAAGAACCAACATAATGTTTAATCTCCCTTCGATAGTGCTTTCGCCTAATAACTTCTTGCTTAATTCTTGAAATGTTCCTTCGAAGCCTGTAAATCGGTAGCGATTGAATAATTTATCTAATTGAGACTTTTCCATGCTGACTATTTGACAAGAATAGCGGCTATATTTTCTTTTTTTTATACTCTTCGTAAAACGGCAACCGGTTAAAGCAGGTGCTAATTTCACAGGATCAAGTAGATAATAGTCTTCTTCGAGATTTAAAGGCGTCGGTAATGAATAAGGCCATTCGGCAACTTTAGCACCGAAATTTTTATCCACAAAAATTTGTTTTTTTAGAAGTGTTCGGTCTTTTGTATTCAAGCGCTTAAATAGTGGTTCTACTTTCTGGTAAGAAAACCAGTTCGCAAGATAATCGGCTCGAGCAAGTTGTAAAATAATTTCATTAGCTTCATCGCTGGACAAACAAGCAGCCAAAGTTTTGATATTAAGGAATGATGACGCATATAACTCGATTTTGGCTAAAACTCTACTTTTATAGTGTTTCATTATGAATTCGGTCGATGATGGGCCGAAAGGATCCAGCTTAGTTGTATTAAAATGTTTCTCAACAATGTCTAAAAATGAGTTTCCATCATATTTTAGTAAATATTTAACACATTTGAAGTAATTACATTCATCTTTTACATAACGCGCCAGCGCCGTGCGATTGTTCGGTAAAATCTTAAAATACAGCGTACAAGCAGAAGGACAGATCTCGAAGAGCAATTTCACTTGCACTGGCGTCAATTTGTCTATTATATTCGGTAATTCATCCAATATAAATTCGTTGGAACAATGCCAAAAAAACTTTATAGCTACACCAATATCAGACTTGTAATATTTGTAGAACTCCTGAGACCTTTCCGAGTGTTTTAAGTTTAATTGCAACCAGTGTTTCATTTTATTTACAGCAGGTTGGATCATTTCTGGATAAAGAACATTCTCCAAATATAAGGGACTTATTATGTCGCAATATTTCGGTTCAAGAAGCCAATGACATTTGAGTGATCTGCTCACAAATAGCATATCGTCATCTTTAAGGTTTTGTAAAATGTATTCAACATATTTATACTTGGAAGCGAGGTCAATTTTAAATATTCGGTCTATTGGTGATATTTCTGGTAGAGAGATGATCTCTTGGATAGAAACATTTTCGTCATACGCTTTAGTAACTAAAGAATTCAGATAGCGGTGCCGTTCACGTAAATTTGAACCTTTTAAGGTTACCGGTAAATATCCAGACATCTGAAAATATATTTTGAATAATATTACTATATACATTACAATGACGCAAGTATCCTAAAATAATTATGATTATCCCGACGTATAAAGTTATTTTTAACATTGAGAAATAGACAAAATACTATAGGTTGATGAAGTAGGTACCAATCATCTTTTTTAAATATAATTATAATAGGGCAACTATAAATACTCGTCAATGATTTACTTATTTTAAGCTGATTATCTCATTACCAATTTGAAGCGTCACTTCAAAGCTATCACAATATTATTTTTATAAGTCGCTCTTTTAAAATTATAAGATAATTTCAAACGTGTATTAAGCAAGTTCAATAAATCATCTTTATCACAAAACTATCGATATATAATCGACTTAACGACAACACTGTCATTAGAAATAATCATTACTCAATTGTGTCATTACTATAATAATATAATGACGTCATATAACCCTAGAATAAAACTTTACATTGGTACGCCACAATAAAAAAACAATAATCATAAATCATATAAAATACGAAACAAAACTTACCTCAGTACGGTATGATTTGATACTAAGTACTAACTGAAACAAGAAACAAGTGGTATGTTATAGTGTTGCACTGGTTGCTTGATGAATACAATAAATATACATTACTAAAGCAAGGAACTCACTTGTTGCAGTTAAAAATTGCCGTAATATTATATTCAATTATTTTTATATTTTGTACATCACTTCGGTCAAATTTTTAGAACTATCTGCAGTACCTAGAATTATATAAAAAAAATTATAGAGATATTATTTTTCGTTAGGATAGTAATAAACTAATAACATAGCTAAGCAAAGTATCACAACATGGGAAATAAAATTATTTTAATCGATTTATACAATATATTAAATGTTATAATCAATAACAATCGTGGGAATAATAATGTTAATAAGAGATAATAAGGTTTTAAATAGTTTATGCTTTTTACAAATACATTAGTACCGACACATATATTATAGAAAACAATTGTATTGCAAATTTTGTCACTGGTAAGTCGATGATATTTATGAAATTAGAGAAATGTCATTTTTTTACAAACCTAATTAAAAAATGACGTAGGTCCTAGATCTAGGAATTCATTTCTGTACGATGATTTACTAAAATTTTACTACTGTATCTATATCCTTGTAGTTTAATAAAACATGGAAAATACAGAAGTTGAAGACCAAATAACTTTATCAGCACTAAAATTCGTATGTGGTGATAATGAATACGTTTGTAGGTTATGTTTATCACCAACAAATAACAAATATGTAAACATAGAAGATACTGTGAAATTACAGACACGTTACTATGAAAATTCGATCTCGTATCAAAATATGCTTGGGAACTTAAACGTAAGTATTCTCTATACAAATGGTTGTCTCAGCACGAGTAAAACGATGCGAATAAATATGTGTAGGTAGTAAATGTTCCATTTACGAGCACAGAAAAGATTTTATATATTCTCCAAAAAGTTTTTTATCTTGTTCCACTACGCTTCTCCATGCGGGTTAATAGACATCAGACACATGCAGTTTTCCTTTAGATGTTTTTCATCATTCTCACTTAAATACCTATATTTTGTGTATACCATATAAGTTTATTTTAATATTAATAATTTTAATAGGTGCCAGAAGAACCTCTACTGCCTCAAATTCTTTGCAAGAGTTGTGCGAAGATAACTATTAATTGTTATTTATTCCAACAACTCCGTCAGTTCTCTATGGATAAATGGGTCAAAGTATTACAACTTCTGAAAAATTCACTTTCTCAATTGGATACACTCAAGACAGATACTCAAACTGCATTTTTAATTTTAAATAAAACTGATAATCTAGTATTCACAAATCATAAAAGTTATGAAGTTAAGCCAAAAAAGGTGGCTATTTTAAAAGAAATAATGAGGAGTTGCCGAAAGTACATCCAGGCCCAACAGAAATTAAAAGAATGCATCTGTAATGAATGTGGTGAAAAGTTTCCTACTCATTTTCTTTTAGTAAAACATATAAAGGCTCACAATAAAACGCATAATCCATGCAAGGAATGTACAAAATCTTTTTCTACACCAACACAATTACAAGAGCATATGGAAAGAGTGCATTATCCAAAGACTTTGCAATGTGATAAATGCTCCTACATGTCGAGCACACTCAAGATATTAAAATCACATGAAAATCATTACCACATTCCAGCTAAGTGTAAATTGTGTAACATAGAGTTTCTGTCAAGAAAAGCACTTCGAGCTCATCTAGACAATCACAATGCCAAAATATGTTCTCTGTGTGACAAAAAATTTCTGAACATACATAATTTCAAAATACATATTAATAGATGTGGTATAACAGGATATAGACCAGAGAGATATGTTTGTGATATTTGTAATAAATGTTATAGTAGCAAAAACGGACTGAGATCACATTTAAAGACTGACCATGGGTTTGGAAAAGTATTATCTTGTAGCTGGTGCAATAAGAAATTTGATGCCATCAGTAGATTGAAGGACCATATTGTCAAACATACAAAGGAGAGAAATTTTCATTGTAATCTATGTGGTGGTCAGTTTGTTACATACCCTGCTTTGGTATACCATATACGGTTACATACAGGAGAAAGACCATTTCCATGTGATTTATGTGATGAAAGTTTTCTTTCAGCATCTCGGAGAATGGAACATAAAAAACGAAAACATATTGGCCCCACAAAAGCTTGTACCCTTTGTCATATGAAATTCATAACTAGTCACCAACTACGCAAGCATTTCCAGAGACATTTTAACCCAAACAGCAAACTTTTTATCACAAAAGCAGATTTATTAGAATTACAAAAGGCTGGAAAACAATTGTAATTATAAGCTTACCATTCCATTTTACATTGTTCCTACATGATGTCTTTTTTTTAATTTAACAATGTTTGTATAGAATAATAAAGAAATGAAGTCTGAATCGAATTTTACTATTTTTATCTATAAAAAGAGAATAAGGTCATAAATATCTCATTCGAGGCAAAGCTAAAATTTTATGCTACTTATGGAGTTTAGTCGACCACATTGTTTTTCTGCTAATTCTGTGAATATAAATACGACAAAGTGGATAATCAAGTAGCCTTAGTTAGTAAGTTTTGAGAGTAATAATTCATTAAATAAAACAAAAATTATATATAAATACTTTACTAACTAAAAAATAAAAAAAAGAGTACACCCATGCAAATCTGGGATGATGTTTCTGTTGAGTAATTGCAAATGGTGTTTCTTAAAGATTTTATATTATTGTCATTGATTAAAAATTATATTTAATTTATTTATTAATATAATTTTATTAATTTTAATGCTTTTATAACCTATAATGAGCATAGCAGTCATCATAATCATAATTTTTACAATAACCTAAGTTTTTAATTGATTCAAATAACAGATACAATATTAGTAAACAATTTTATATCTTTAAATAGGCTACAGCTGGTTTGTTTGGTTAATGTAAATATATCACAGTTAGTTTTCAGTTTTAATAATAAACCTTCGCATGTTCTGTTCAACTGGTAGATTTGGAGGTATCATGTTTCTACCGTAGTACAATTTGCTGGTGGGGTCGTGATGTCTACTTATGTGTTGCTTCAAGAAATGTGTTGTGACAAATTTTCGTGAGCAAATTTCGCACATTAAAGTCGGTCCTACATGTTTAAACTTAATATGCTCAGCTCGAGCAGAAGCATTAACAAATCTTTCACTGCAAAATTTACAAGTATATGGCTTTTCACCAGTGTGTCGTCGGGTGTGATATAAAAGTGCTTCTTTTGAAACAAATCTACTATTACAAATGTCACATTTAAAATTCTTTTCACCTGTATGCTTTATCATGTGAACCTTTAGGTAACTGGGTGCGGTGAACTTCTTACCACATTCTTTACAAACATGAGGCTTGGCATTTCCATGCGCAAACCGATTGTGTACTCGGAGTCCTCCTGGGGTACTGTAGGCTTTTTCACATTTCTCACAACTATAGGTTTTCTCCATATTACTTCTTATTGGATGGGGGTCAATTAAATTGTTAAGGCATAACTTAACATGTTTTTCATAAAATTCTTTAGTTGTGTAGGTTTTTCCACACTTTGGGCAGGAACTTTTTGCTTTATGCTTTTCTTCGTGTATATGTAGTTTATCCAAGCCATGACATGGCTTACCACATTCCTTGCAAACATATATATTATGAAGCCTATCTTGATGGTCTCGTAAGCCTTCCTCGGTACTTCTATATTGTGGACACTCAGGACATTTATACTTATGGCTAAGACTCTCATGAGAGACCAAATCAATGTCACTCTCAAATGTTTCAATACACTTATCACAGGTCAAAGTTCCATGTATTGCTAAGTTGTGTGCCTTTATATCTACAAATGTATTAAAATATTCATCACAAACATGACATTCAAAAGGTAATTTGGATACTATTGGTTTTTGCTTCTTTTGAGGTTTATCCACAAGTAGAATTTTAGAATCTAAATCGTCTATCACAATATATAATGTCTTATTTGTATTGCTTGTATCGATATCAGTGTTGAAGTTATTTGAGAGATTTTCAAACACTCCATTCAGAATATGTGACGAATTCTGACATTTTTCTATAAAACGAGCCGATGAAAGCGCAATATTAACACAGTCAGTACAAACTGCTTCAACGCCGGCTATTTCATCACAAATCTGGAAATCATCATAATAGGAGTCTTACTTAGAAATATATTTATAAAGCATAAATTAACAATATATGGTAAGTTATACTTACATTATCATCAAAGAGTTTTATCAGAATTTCAGAGAGCGGTTGAAAAATACCACTAGATGGATATAAAGAGACTGCATCATCAAAACGAACATACTGCTCTTTAATAATCTTTAAACATAACCTGCAATGGCTGTACCGTTTCTCACTCAAAATGTTTGATACAATTGTATTTAAATTAATATCTTCCAGCATATTATATAAATTATTTTATGAAGGTGAAGACTAGAAGTAAATTTGATTAAAAATTCAAAATAGTTTTAATCAAAAAATACGCGGGCTTTCAAAACCTTTCGTTCAAGAATTCAATACATACGTGCAAATTAATTGAGCGCCATTTTATGTCAAACAAAATGATACTTGGAATTCTTTATCCAAATACCAGTAACGGTCATGGATAAGTTTTTTGTATAAATAAACTCAACTCACAAAAAATGGTTAAAAATAAACTTATTATACTTATTTATTAATTCGTAAATGATTATGCTATTAATTTTAATATTTTTTCATTGTCATATTTTTTTTGGTAGCCATACTCATTTGTGACTTGTCATATTTAAACTTATTGTTTTGACGTTTGTTAATACAATTTTTCCTTAAAAAATAGATTTTCCCAAACTTATTTTATAAAAACTGTGTATTTTCCTTTACCTATAATGAGCCACGAAATAATAAAAAACAAAATCAATTAGTACCTGACTAATAAATCTACCAAATATTGATTTCTTGATTTGTCTAAGTATGTGTAAGTAAAATATTAATAAATGATGATGATAATAAATAAAACATTTACCAAGATTTTTAATGCATACTTAGAGCTATTTTTATTTATTTTTACTGTATTTGCAAACAGCATAAAGATGATGCTCAAAATATATTTGATCATGAACTAAGTAATTTATCTAAAAAAATACAAGAAAATCATAACTCAGGTATAATATTAAATACAACAAATCAATATTTAATGTAAAAATATTTTATTATTAAAAAACATTATTCTATTAATTAATAAACAATTTTATTTTATGATATAAAATTTACCAATCCACACCAAGTAAACGTTTATTAGCCATCATTTTTCCAACAACTTTTCGTAAAACGTTACTGGCATCATCAAAAACTTGGTTGAAATCAAGTGGAAATTCTGGAGGTATATCTAAAATGATACATTTAAATTTTAATTATTATGCTTCGGTATTTTTTACGTAAAACAATAAAAAGTCAGAATAGTAACAAACATGAAATTAAAGTTGCTTTATTTTCTTCATCTGTGTCATCGGAGTAAATAACGCTAACACTCATCTGTTCAATAAAATAAATAAATAAATATTAGAAAACATACATGATAAACTATGATTAAATATTAACTTTTCTTACAATTATAAAAAATAAAATCAAAGCAATATTGCTATTTTTATATGCCATTTCGAAACACTATTAATAAAAATACAGAACAATAATACTCGTATATGGAGGTAAGACGGCTAAACAGTCCAAAACAAATGCGAATACTTTTCTGCCCTCAGACCACAGAGGAAACATACTGAAGAGAATTCATTATTACCTTTATAACAAAACTTAAATTGACTGCAAATTATAATAATATACGTCTAGATCACTATCATTTAACAGATTTTATGACATCTATCTTCAATTTACCAATCCTTATTTTTTTATTAGTAAATTGGGGACGAGCATTTAGTAAATGATAAAGGTATACATAATAAACATTGTGCACTTGTATAAGTCTTAAAACAAAAATAATCATAAAAGAAATAAATACAAAATTTTGCAACAGTATTGTAGTACAAAAAAGTATAGATGAAAAGGTCTGTGTACTGGCGTCATTATTTTGAGCAACTGCATGCATAAGAGCAGAAGCGTGTCTATGACATTCAGTCGAGAATTAACAATAAAGCAAAATGGCTGAAACTCGTTGGTCTGCGACAGACGTCCCGTGAAATATGTGTAATATTGAAGGGTCACTATTGTAAATAAACATTGAAGTGCAAGTGGCGTATTTCTTGTCGTGTCCCGTGATAGTGCATACTGTGTTTACCTGTGTGTTAAAATTGTGATAATACGAATATAAAGTAAAGTTTTTAAAAGTGTTTTTGTGTCTTGTTTTTACGGAGATCATCAACTTGCTGTCTGATTTGGATTTATGTTTACTTGGTTACGGTTAGTACTATACAAATATATAGTATATTTCTATTCTAAAAATTAACTTTCCGTTGGTATAGTTTCTGTGATGCGTGTAAATAATTTTAAAAGTTTTGACAGATTTTTTTGTCTCGTACTTTTTATGTTTTTATAGCGCGCGCGAGCGAGAAAGTAACAGTAGAGTATGTGGAGTTGTGTCACTCCCTACGTTAATGGAAAGTGTGTCGCGTATTATTGTTTTGGTGGTGACCTATTACGAAATAGTAGATTCATAGAGCGGTTGTCAGGTCGGAGGTCATTCAGAGGCAATTAGAGGCCGGTCCTCTAAGATTAAGTGTGACATAAGGCGCGTAGGCTGTCAGTCTAGCGCTCAGAAGTGACATCATTATCGCGTATTTTTAGGAAATATTAGATGT
Source organism: Vanessa atalanta (assembly GCF_905147765.1). Lineage (NCBI taxonomy): Eukaryota > Metazoa > Arthropoda > Insecta > Lepidoptera > Nymphalidae > Vanessa > Vanessa atalanta. Next base: position 7,915,169 of record NC_061896.1, read on the forward strand.
TTTTAACATTGTTTACACACAAAGACGACGTGACAGTGTCTGGCTGTCACCGGCGACGTCTCGTCCACGTTCACGTAGACTTTGACGCCCAAATAATATAATTTATTGTTATCAAAGGATGTAAGTAGATTAGGTCAATGTATGACTTGTTTGACAAAGAGCTAACTAGTAGACCAATAAGTTTCAATTGCATACTTTATTCGTTGGGAGTCAGATATGGACTTGTTATCTAAATAAATTCATATCAGTAAATAAATAAATAAACTTCAAGTAACCTAATGAGTACACAGATTATATTTAACAGCTATATACTAATTATTTAGCCAGAAATATCTGAATATCATGTTTACTGTTTTAATTATCTATTGTAGATATCAATAATATTACCATACAAATTAAACATAAATACAGAAAATTATAATTTATAATTAAAAAGTACTACTTTAATATTGAATACCACACATAAACATTTTAAACATAATTGTGCATAAAATAAAGAATATATTCCATTAATTTTTAAATATATCCAAGCAGATTTGGTATAGTTTGTGTAAATTATTAGTAAAATAAACCTATAATATCAGAAACATACTATCTTTTAATTACCCACATCTATAATAAATCAAATATAAGCAATATATAAGACATATAATGTGTTGGATGTATATGAGTATGTAGCTATGGTATTATATTTAATAAAGAAGACATATGTTAGTCAGTAAATAAATGGTAGGAATAGGTAGGTTTTTTTATATTAAGTATGAATAACTTGTTCATTAGTCTTAGTGCTAGCTTATAAACAGATTTAAAAGTCCTGATTTCTCTCTTATAAACCTCTTAGCTACCTGTACTTCTTTATTTAGCATATGGTTGCACTTGAATATCATATCTGATAGTAAGTATTGATATTGAGTAAAATGGAACATGCTCGCCTAGTAGATGCCTATTATTCATTTTTGCCTTGACATTCATTCAATATGTTATGTGACTAAAGAACTTTGTTTTTTCATGTTAAACTTGCACCTTTGTGGAAAGCGTTGAGTTATTTCAGAGCTAAAATGGTTTTGAGTTATTTTGTCTGAGGTTCATAGGCAGTTATAAAAGGCAGTCTATATATAATAGTTCATTAAAAATATGCAAATTAGATGTGCAAAAAGCAAATTATTCGTTACACAATCAACTTGCATAATAGAAAAAAATTCCCAATAATAACATTGTATTTCTACATAACTTAATCTACTAAATCTGTGTATGAAACTGTTATACAAATTACTATAATTTTAAACGATTCTCGTGATACATACTAATATGTATCTTATAATATTTGTATTATAGGTTATAATTGCTTGGTAAACTCTCTTGTTTTCATATGTGGTGTTATGCAAGTTTTTAAGTTGTTAAATGTTTATGTGCACTGAAACATTTGTAGTATTGTGACCTTGTATATAATAGTCTTTCTAACTATTATAAATAATAATTGATTTGTCCATAAATTATATATATGTGGTATATTTTATTCACATCTGTGGTTTTTATTGAACCAACTGCTTTCTGTAATTTCAATTATACCTACATCTTCTATTGAATTAGAACTTTTTTCTATTTTTTTTTAAATTAAAAAACAATTCCAGATGTCTATTTAAAATATTATCATAGTGTTTCAAGCATGATCAGTAATAACCATCTAAATATGCATAAATTTTAGTATATATTAATGACATATGGCAGTTATATGGTGTATTGACGTGAATATTATGTCTATTGCAAAAACCGAAACTTGAAACACTAATTGTATTTTAATCTATTAAGCTACTGTAACAACATAAATTCTGCCATGACTTGTCAATATTTCATCCTTAAGATGTATTCATTCTGTTTGTGTTAGCCTTTTTAAATCTATTAGCCATGAAATATAACCTTATGCATATCTTTTTGAATTGTATTACATGGAAAGACAATATAAATATTTATGATTATGATATTGACGTAAAGTGGTATAATTGCCCATTTAGCTGTTTCAAGAGAAACCTCTACTTCTGTAGTGTCCTTCACGCCTCATACACATTTATGCTTGTACATGTGTTTGGAGCACTGAATATTTCTATTTAAAAAAAATGTTAAATTTAATTGTAAAATTACCAAACTCTTTTGATTTTTGTATCATTTGATGTGCATTTCTTTACTATTCCAAAATCAAAATATTCTTTATTGATGTAGGCTCATAAAAGCACATCTGAATTGTCATGTTACAGTGTTGAATTAAATATAAAGCTACCAAAAAAGTGAAGTCTATCGTGAAGCAGTTCTTCAAGAAACTCAGTAGTTATCCTTTTTCATAATTCCAATTACAGAGTATGTCGATAAGTATGCATGTATTAATGCACTCTTCGGAAAAAAATAAATGTAATTAAATTTGGTTATGTTTGTCTCGTTATTTCTTTAATTGGGGGCAATGAAAGACTTCTCGAAGAAGTAAAAGGATAGATGATCAAAACTTTATAATCATAAATACTCTGCTCCTTTATGTGGGGTTGGTCAAATGTGAATTTGACTCGAATTAAAATTTGGCACACATTTACGACCTGTCAGACGCCAGTCAGGCGCCAGCTAGACATCAGCCAGACGCCAACATATCTTGAGAATGTATTGACTAAAGGGTTGGTTTCGTTCTAACAAACGAGTACGAACCACGCGGCTATCAACGTACCACAGTTATTTATCCATACGTAAATGGCCATTATAATCGTGGCTTATTGTAATAGAAATATCCATATTCTTGTACACTTGAAACTCTATCCCTTTAGGTTAAGGTTCCCGGTTTATTTGCGTATGTGTGTGTTACGTCGCGACGAGTGAAATCGGACACGTGTATGCTTAGTACCTTACGTCAGTGGCTTGCAATCTTTTTAGTCAGGGATTTTTTAAATTCATATGACTATAAAATAATGATAAAAAGTCAAAAGCCCGCTTCTAGCATTACATTTGTAGAGGAAATTGGTCCATTTTCTTTTAATAATAGGATTTTCTTTTTTGTAGAAATATTCTTTTTTTTATACATGATTTTGAATATATGTACTTAATTTTGTTGCGGAACAATTTTAGCGTCACCATAGAAATCACGGAGTGATAGTATTCCGCACACCACGGATTGAGAACAACTGCCCTAAGCGCTTATCGTTTTAATATTATATACTTGAGTTGAATGATTAAAGTACTGGATCCTAGGAATTATATTGAAAAGGGGTTGTTTTAAGCAGAAAGATAACCATGAAAAATTTGCTCTATCCCTTAAGTTTTAAGTTAAAATACTTACTAAATCAATAATATTATTCAATTGTAAATGTAATGTTAATAGGTAGGTTTTTATATTTCATATATTTTTTTACGAAAGACGAAAGGCTATGGAATCTTGTATGTAAAGATTTATTTGTCACTTGTTATGTATTACCACTTGATGTAGTATACAACATGTTTATAAATTCGTTTTGAAAAAGACTTGAAAGTAGTCATCTCTCTGTTGAAATACACGAAGAAAACAAATATGGACAACTAGTTGTCGCACACGGCTTCGCTTGCGTTTTAGGGTCGTCTTGTGTTATGCAGAAATAGCCTATAGCCCTTCCTTGGAGTTCAAGTTTGCTTCATAACAAAATACATTAAATTCAGTTGTTTGGCCGTGAAAAAGCAATAGACAGACAGACAATTTTGCATTTATAATATTAGTATAGATTATAATTTCAAATGTACATAATATGTACGTAATATTGATATTAGTAACAATGATAATCGGTGCGGCATAATGTTGTACACAGACACTGAACTAAATTAATTTGATAGGGCCAATAAAGAGACTTACATCCAGTTTCAAAAATGATAGTCAAACTTAAATTGACCAATTTGAGTTTATTCTGAATGGTCATTCGTCGAACGTATGATGACGCGATATGCGACCAATGACCATTCGCTATTTAGTTTGATTGGTAAATCTGTCTCCGCTCATTATTTCAGAAAGTAGCGGTTAGTTTCTTCAAATTACAAACATCCGAAAAGTCGCATTGCGCGGTTTAATTTACATGAATACTTTGTTATTTTACTTTTAAAGCGCAAATGTTGATAAATCTCAGTTCGAAGAGTTCAGGCTATTTAAACTATATCATTTTCTGCCTCGCACAACCACTCTGTGGAACCAGCTTTCGCCGGCGATTTTTCCGAACCGATACGACTTGGGAACCTTCAAGAAAAGAGCGTACTCTTTCCTGAAAGGCCGGCAACGCACCTGCAAGCCCCCCGGTGTTGCAGATGTCCATGGGCGGTGGTAGTCACTTTCCATCAGGTGAGCCTCCTGCTCGTTTGCCACCTTATGACATAAAAAAAAAAAAAAAAAAAAGATGTTGCTTAGTCCGTCCAAGATGATCAGTGTTATTAGTGAATATGAGCATGTAAAGCAGCGATTATACACTAGTGAAAGGATACAGTAAGAGCATGCTACGTAAGACCTGAGGCCGCGGTGGTGTGCGTCGAGACGAATGTAACATGACACCGCTAACATTGTGTGTTGGTGCTTAATAAGCGCTAATGGCCATTGGCCCTTTGTGCTCAGAACGTGTACGCACAGTTTTATGAGTTACTTTAATAAAATCAACCCCTTCAACGGAGCCAGTCATTGCATCTTCGTGATTTTGTTACGGAATAAGTATTACAGCCGAGACGAGATATCATTGGATAGGATAGATCTTAAATATTGTGATTAAAAATTTGGGTATAGTGAGTTTTCATTCATTTTTAATTCATATCGTGTTTTTCGCTAAAGTAAAACCTCGTAACCTTGAGCTTTATGTGTTGCATGAAATTCTTCCAAATGTTTGCCTATCCGGAGATGAAATTTATAAATTATGGAACATATTTGGAAAATGTGTAGTAGCCTAAATAACCTTTACACTTTGAGTAAGGGCATGGCCCTAACTTAAACAACCTGTGCGGAAACAGGTGGCAAGCGCTCACACGCACACCTGATATAAGAGATTGAGATATTTGTCAAAACTAAATATACGAAAAACTTCTAAAGAAAAATGTATAGTTATCATAACAATATATATCAATACTGCTGTATCTTATAGTATTATTGTAATTATTTATTTATTTTATATATATATTACGGTGGCTATTATAAGCATTGAATCAAGTAGGCTCTTAAAATGTAACTACAGCCACTTCTAAATGAATATTTAAAAAACAATAGATAATCTTTCAACTAAAATCAAAGAAAACTAAGCCCATGTTGCAGTAATATGACTTATATATTTTATTATTACTATTATAATGACCACTAAAATAATGAAGGGATACAATTTCGAATTCAGTAAACAGTAGTGATTGTTTCTCTAAACGGTAATGTACTACGCAAATGCAATGCAAAGCAATCGATTCATGATCCCGCAGTTAAATGTAATGTTCTGCCTTTGTAGTTGGCGCCATAAACGTTTAGAAACGCGTCAATTTACGGCTAAGACCAATTCGCTTTATGCTTTGGTTATTCCGCACGGCTGACGCTCACACCGCACTCTGTACATAACTGGTCAAACTTGCAACTTTTGCAATTGGAACGCGACGAATTCTTCATTATCCTATCGTAGTGGTGACAGTTCTGTCGGATTATTGTCTTTGGCTTGATTCCAATTTTAAAATTATTTATTATTTGTCTCGTCGCCTCTCGTTGTGATTTTAAAATTCTGTATTACTTCATGGTCAGTTTTTACGACTTCAATATGTTTATTTCAATCTTTCCGCACCGAGGAATGTTTGGTATATTAAAGATTCCTTATAGTGAAACCATTAATTACTAACTGTCATCGCGACATTTATAACGGAGCTGACTATACACAAATAGCTAAATTCTTGTGGTTCCTGTATTATTAGATCTAGTTTGTAACTGAGTGGATTGTGGACCATATCGATATGTTTACTGTACTGTAGTCGAAGTAATAAGAGTACTTCGTTGCTCTTTGACCACAGAATCTCGTAAGCTAAGGTCGTATCTATTTGATATTGAACGTATGCTATGAGACCTAGTAAAATGTTCCCAACTATAAGCATTACATTTGCAAGTATTAAATCTAGACTAGCTTACGTTTTCTATAGAAGAATTGTTGACTGGTTTATTACTTAGATATTAATAAAAATAATATGTAACTCACGCTTGTCACGTCAATAGTCTAAGTTAAAAGCATACGCATATAAAAATACGCAATATACGAAATTAGTCTGAAACGCACTTTATATTCTGGTATAAGTTTTATGTTTATTGGTTTAGTACTTTTAAGTTAGCCGGTACAAAGAAAAACCGTCTTCTTATACATTGGTTTATTAGCGACCCGCCCCGTCTTCGCATGGGTACAATTTATCAATAAAGATAATTATATGATACAATTGATACCCTATATCACTCGGGAATTATGTAGTTATCTATCAGTGAAAAAAAAAATAGTATTGCATCATAATTTCTGGAGATTACCCAACATACAAACAAACAAATTTACATCTTTATATGTATAGACAGATACAATATTACGTCTAGTTATATTATGTTTTAAAGTTGTCTAGATCTAGATGTTATGATGAAATGAATGATGACTAAACTCGAAGATTATCTAATCAAAATATTTTATATGTACATTGCGAATCTTATGACGCGATTAAGTTAAATAACATAGTTATCTTACTAGTAATTCAATAAACTTTGCCATCATTTTAATTATTCTAATTTTTACGTATAAAGTTTAATTATGTATTAATTTGTCATTTCCGCGTCTTAATTATGACTAATGACCTTTCTTAATGTCATAAATATAACTGTCACGAAAGAAATAGGTACATAGAAGTAAATATCATTCCAATAAAAGATGTCGTAATTTTTACATCGGTGTGATAGACGCCAAGAATGCAACAGTAGTACCGACTTCTGATATTGGCTTTAGTCGTAACTTTTGCAATATTACAATTTCGTTTACAATTATTCATGCATATATATTTAATACCGTGACGCTATGTTTGTTCTGATATTATAAAACGATGACATAATAACCTGGTCACAAGTTGAATAGATTCGTATATTGATAGCGAGTAGGTAGATGAAGAGTTTGGGTATGCGATGCCAAATTGTCTGTTTGGTCCGTAAAAACTGATATTGCAAAAGTATTATATAATATTAATCCTAACTCAAGTTCACTGAGCTTTCATGTACTTGTATAAGACGTCCTGCATGTGTTAGATTAAATTTTACCACATGTATCCCACATTGGTTCAGCGTGCTGAAATAAGCACCAAATTATTTACAATGGGGCCATTAAACGGAAGTACTACATTTACTAGCTGTTACTTTTTACTTTATATCCCATGTGGATGTTATATTCGTGATAAGTGGTCTCATAGACAAGTCTACACAAAACTCTTTCAATTATAAAGAAACTAGCAGACCAAGCCATGCGTTGATGTGACGTTGAATTATATAGTATGATAATGTTTTCCCAAAAACTTCTGAAATACGCTGAATAGAAGCGATTTAATTTCATATGCGGGGACTATTGCGTTATGCGCGTTTAAAAAAAATCATCGATCTTTCTAATTATACAGATAGATAAAATATGGTTACAGATTTTAAACCAGCATATATTATGTTTTGATTGATATAGTTTTTAGAATATAATATTAAAATAGTTATTTAAATAGATTAAGTATATCACTACTATACATTACCACATTCATTTGCATTTAATTATACTAATGACCGCTTTGAATTGTGGATAGGGTCTAGTTCAGATTCACCTAGATCTTATTATCTGTTAGTAAGTTCTGTAGAATTTCTGGATAAATTATCTGGTCAATTATGTATGTATATCCTTAATAAAGGTGACGTCTTTACTTTTACTTTACCTTTCAAAAGATATTTTCTTTTTAACCAGCGAAAATCACAGCCTTACCCTCATCTATATCAGCCTCTAAAATAAAAATTACTTGTATTATTGTTTCTTTAAAAATGTCCTATCATTGGTATATTTACTAGCACACAGTACATAACAAAGTTATCCCATTGACGATAGAACATTGCTTACATGTCCATACTTGCAATTTTTTCTTTTTATCCAAATTTTCTAATTATGGTGTCAACTTACGATGTTTATTATATATGTGTCTGTTTTCATGAATCGCAATCCATTTTCTGTCTAAAGATAACATATTAAATGTCTTTGGAAAACTGTCCGTTCAAATTATTTGTTCCATAATATTATTGGCCCCGCATTGATCTAATTGGTGATTGAAATTGATCGATCACTAAGGTTGCAATAGTTCTATGTTTACTTAATATAGCAAAGCTCGTTCGGTCTTACACAAATTTATTCGGAAATATTTACGAATAATCTTCTACTTCACGCCAATTTTGGATCGTCATGTGAGATTTGGGTGTTATGATCGAAATAAGGGAGATTATAAAATTGGTCAAAATGTTTTGGTATTGTTATGATTATAACTTGTACTTAATAAAGTATAAATGCTTGTTTGATTCACCAAGAGGTTATAACCAAAGAAAAACTCAGAAGAATTCATACATTAGAAGTGGTGCACATATGAATATAATTCTAGGAAATCTGCTATGGTTGCTGTTAAATGTAACACTTCGATGTTTCTTGATAACTAAACAGGTTACTTTTAGTTTTTCGAGATAAAAAAAATAAATAACATATTTAGGTAGTTAATAAGGTTTATCGATGGTATATGGTATATTTAGGTAGTTAATAAGGTTTATGATGGATATTACGATAAATTTAACATTTAACTTTTTAAGTAAGTTTTATTAAATATCAATCAAGCATTAACTCAGTTAATTCCTCAAAAAATCAATTAAAATTAATCAATTAGTTTCTTGGGAATGTTTCAATGGGAAACTACTGATAGAATAAATCTTTTAATATTATCAGCCAAATTGTTTAGTGTACATCATTTAGGGTTGTTTTTTTTCAATTAGAAATAATAGAAGAAAAAGGTAGAATAGAAAACAGATGCTGTAATCGTGAATGCATTTTTTGCATTTTTGGAAGTTTAGAGAAATTGTATGCTGCTTGAAGTTTTTATGTTTAAATAAATATATATGAAAATTAAAACTGTTGTTGTATATGTTGCCTATATTGATTTAAAAAAAGTAATGGGTCATGGTCGCGTCTCAATTAACTTTCAGATCTACGTGTCCAATAATTGAGTTCTCGATAGTACTTCGAGCGAATTCTCTGTTCCGTGGAAGAATCAATTATGTTCTGGCCACTGGGCAAAACCGGTCTCGAAATCTTGCGCAAGCGACATCTATCATTCGACGGATTTATTATGGTCGATATCTGTATCTTTGTAAAACTGACACTTCGTATTATATTGTAGTGTCTTTATTCACATAAACATTGTTACCTTATATATAGTATGTTCGAACAAGGTTATTACTCCAAAAATTTACTTTCCTCGTGTTTCTGATTGGTAGTAGTATTAGTATTATTAGAAATCTTTAAATAAAACAATCTAATACCTTTACTAACCTTTAATACCTTTACTATTTTTTTAAATTATCCAATATGACTTACGTGGCGCCTATTTTAGCATGTAACTTTTACGCAACCTACTAGATCTGTGCTAAGTTTCAGTTCAATCGTATCAACGATGCGTGAACGCATATGGTACCACTAAAAACAATCATCAATTTGTATGTATAGAGAAAACTTTTATTGACTGATTGCCTCGTCGCTGTAGAATTTAATTTGTATAACTATGAGATATTTGTTGGTAATGAAGGTCAGTCTAGTATTTGTTTGGTCTACCAAGTCCTAGTGCTTCGACCACAATATCTGATATTTCAAAACTAAATCTTTCGTTCTTAAGAATGAGGTCATTGTTATCGAAACTAACACGTAACTTATTAGTTTTCAATACTTGTTTATTCTTGTTATTTATGATATTTCAAAATTAATAAGTAACTGATAAAATATACTATGTGATAATACAAATTCTGTTTAGAACTGCGAATGCAATACAAATAAATCGGGGAGAGATGGTAATAAATATAAAAGTTATAACGGGGTTTATTAGAATAACATACAATGCAACATTTGTTTTGTTTTAAATAGGTTGGCAGACTGGCAAATGGGTCAGGTGATTGTAAGTTGTCACCACAGCCAACCACTCTAAGAAACATTCCTTACACCGTCAATGCGTTACATTCAAAATGGTACTCAACAATGTATTACTTAAATCTTCGGAATGTTGCTGACTCCGAACACTTGCCGCCATCGCCAACGGCCTAGCCTAGTCAACTAATTAACGAGCGCTTTTTGAAATTGGTCATTAAAAATTCCCTTGAATTTTCATTAAAGCTTCCTTATTACCATTGTTTAAATTTTGCAATATACATATCTACCTATGCACCTATTTAACGCACTTAGTGATCTAAGGTCAGAATAATTGACAACTCCGCTTGAGTTGACTATGTTATATTCAATATGTTGGTACTCGTTGATTTTCAATACTTATACCCTATTTCTTCTAGAATATATTTTTATCACCAAGTAAAATAACGTATTTTTTGGGAAATTTCAATTTCCTTTCTGTTTATCAATACGTCATATTTCGTCATTATTCTAAAAAGTAAATATAAGTCTAAGACTTATTAAATGTTCCATCGATGGGCTCTCCATTTGGAGCTTATTCCACTACGCTGCCGCAGAACTGCACTCGACACCTGCAGGGAGTGATGTTGAGACACAAATTAAAATCATGAGACCTCAGTGGTGCTCGGTCAGATTTTAACCCACAAGCTTCGGTTAAGACTAACGTTATAACCACTGGCCATCTTTGTTTTTGATAACGTGGATATCGCAATTTTTCTATCGAATCTACCCTTTTGATTGATTTCATCATCTCGATCTTGTAATGTATAAAAGAGTGGAGGTCATAAATGCGATTTCAGTCTATGCTCTATTTAAAGCAGTTAGTTTTCAGCTCATGTTACGACTATGATTTATACGAGAGAGTTTGAATATTGTGCGTTAAAATCGTAAGTTTTAATCTTATCAGATGAAGAAACGAAGTTATAACCCGTATTAGGTACGTCTCTTACACAGCAGGATTCCTAGAAAGCAACGTTAAGTAACCTATATTTCTAAGAATATGCTAATCGAATTAGTGGGAAGCCGGAGTCGTCTCGACGTTCAAGAAAATATGCAAGATGTATAATATACTTAATTTAAGATAAGGAAGCAGAACATCAGATTGAGAAACTGGAGGGAGAGTACTGGAGATTTTGTGTTTCTCATTATCCTTGTTATTGAACTGAATAAAAATGATTCCGCTTTCCTTAACTGAGCTGTGTCATCATTTTTTTTTTTGTAATTACGTGACATTTTTTTTGTTTCCGGTAAATTACTTTACGCGTCCCGTATGTACGGGGGTATGTAGGACGCCATACCCAATGAAACAGCGCTACCCTAGGCGTTTTTGAAGGTCGCCATGATACGCTAAGGTGACGTCAAAGCTGCAATCTAAGAACATAAATTACCGTTTTGTATGGAATGACTATGGAATTATGCCATATGTCCTAAACAAACATAAGCAAACAATAACAATCTTAATATCTATAAAGTTTTGCAGAGAATTTGACGGTGAAATATTTCAATCGTTGTAATTCATAAATTTTAGCCCACTTTTAACTTGTAAACCACCCACTGCCCGGTATATGTAGACCATCTGTCTCGCTATCTTTTACGATCCTGTGCTCTCTTTATCCACAATAACGTCCGTTTTAGCTTCGTCTAAATAAATAATTCTCTGACAATGTTAATACGTTTACCACTTAAAGATCCGGCCGGTGCTACTTGAATTATAAGCAGATGTACAATGTTGCAGCGTAAGACTTTTACGTTTTGCTTTAGTGGTGGAGCTTATAAGGTTACAACATAATAAAGTTGTGAAAAAAAAAACAACGTGCGATTCCGTGTCGCATATCAATGTGGCTGCAACAGTTGAAAAGACGAGGAAACAAGGCCGCGTATCTCAGAGATATACACGAAGCGCATCGCGAACAACTAGATCTGTTTAAATGTTTGGTTAAGGCTTGGCAGTGATTATTATAATTAAAATTTTAATGAATATATATCTATATTAACATAAAACGAAATAGCCAAGTTGACACGAGATACAGTCGAGAAATGTTTCTTTATTTAAAAATAACGTACTAATTAATTATTTGATTTATTATTGATTAGTCGTGTTTTAATAATTTGTAAATGTGTTAATTAACCTTCTAGAGTCTAATGTCAGATAAAATATCTAGCAGGACACGTTTCTACGCGATAAGAGTTTGATCAACGAAATTTAACATTCGTCTCCGAAACCTTTTAAATTTTGACAAAAACTGAGTTCGGACGCGACTTTTATGGCTTCATTAAATATGCAACAGCGGGCTATTTTTTTGCCAATTATTTAAGAAATGGAACGAATCTGAATACGTAGAAGGTTATCAGAAACCCCTTTGACATGATAAGATAAAAAATATGTTAGTATAGCTTTATTTAATGTGCCATATACCTACTGAATTTAAAGAATCCTTTAGGTACGTCCTTATTTATACTTAACTCATCAAATATTCTACTGCCAAACACGAATGCTTATATTGCGGTGTTCTGGTATGAAGACTGAGTGAGCCAATGTATTTAAAGGTACAAGGGATGTGTCAACGTTTTCCAGTATATTTTACAATGCCAATGCGAATGTCGATTGCTTATTAGTATGTGGCCAATTTTTGCCCTACAATTTTAAACAAATCGATGGATGTTTGTTACTCAATCAAATATTTGCTATATAGGCTGTTTTTTATGCCGAAAAAATATAATACAGACGGAATAATGTAACCTTATGGCAGGAAAGGCAGGCACTAAACACAGGCAGGCAGGAAACTAGTAATTTATGTACTTAATTACTATAATATATATTTTCGCTTAAACAAAATGCTAATGTCATAAAGTCAGTGTACTTGGTGTGTGCGACTTACTAATTAATTAATCATTCTTAATTGCTTATTAGCTTAAAACAAACATTTGATCGAAATAATTTAAAAGTAGCGACGTTTTAACGGTACAGTGACTTAAGACATGTACTGGCTACCGAGTAACGGATGTTGCGTCAATATGAACCAAAGAGAATATTTATATACACGTGTTTTTACTCTGTGATAGTATTCGTTGAAATATAAATAACCAGTAGGTCGACGCCTGTTAATTGAAGACTATAGCTAGCTCATACGTCAGTATTTACGTGCGTCGTCGCGAAAAATATTCGGTCTAAGTAAAATGTGCCGGCTAGATGTCGAACAATAATGAGACCTTTAGTATTAGTAATAAGATCGAAAATTAAATATTAGAATGTTTCAGGTTTTTGGTTTTGTAGGTTCATGTAGGTTTTGATTTAATATTAGTAACTGTGGCGATCGGCCCACTGATAGTCTACTTTGGTGATATTTTTGTAATGCAAAATTTTTTCTAGGTTGATCAAATTAGTACAAGCTGTGTGATTCAATATATAGAAACCTCTTATTTATCCTATTATGTAGATAAAATAAGGTTGTATATAAAATGATTAATAGAAATGGGACCACGTTCTATTCTTAACTTCTCACCCTTGCCTTATTTATCATGGTCCATTTCTGTTTGAATCATTAGACGAGCGTTAATTATAATAGTCCTAACATGAAACACGCATAAGCGGTCTTTGATATAATAGACATTAATTTTTTTTAACGAGCCATAAACCAAAAGAAAAAACAGAGAGTTGTATTTCACGTGCAGAAATTTAATCGATTTAATGCATCATTTGTTTCACTTTTGTAAGCATAGATTAAAGAGTAATAAACTTTTATATAGGCAATATAAAAATACGCTTTGATTACGACAGGTTCCAGTACATTACGACATTCTACGACGTGCCAGAGATCAAGTATAGGCATCCGCTGCAGCTGAGAACTACGTAATGCCTCTACGACCCTGCGAACGATTATTAAATCAATTATCCACCGAACTAGAAACGCAGTAACACTGGCAACAGTAAACATAAGTTGTTTTCATAACCTGTGAGGTTACAATGATGCTCCGTTTGCATATTACGTCAAAAATGTTGGTATAACGGCCTTGCGGTCCTCGGCTGTGAGGAAATTAAAAAAAATAAAATGCCTTTCGCATTTCGCGCGTCGGTGTCATTCCCATGCAATGAGTCACGTCGGGCGGACGTCTCTGTTGTTTCGGGTTTATCGGGTTATCGTGATAATTGTTTGTTTTTATATCCAATGCTTTGTAGTGCCGATTGATGTTAATTAATAGCATTGGAAAATTATACTTAATGATAAACAATACATTTTCTATGTTGTTTTCGTTGACTTCGTTGATAATAAAATTACGTTCTTTATTTCAAACTTTGTAAGTAATTAGCACTGCTCTTCGTTATGAAATATATGTATGAAGTACGACCACGTTCTCAGAATTTATCATATAATTATAAACGTTGCAATTTATGTATAATATATTATTATAAATGCGTAAATATCTCTGTCCGTCTGTTTGTGACCTTATCAGCACTTGACCAATGTGTCGGTCAAATTAAATTTGACATTGAAATAGTCCTAGGTGTCTGGATATGAACATAGATTGTAAATAACAAAGTATATAGTTTTATGAAACACAGCTACAAACATTTTAAACTATGCATAAAATCGAGTTAAATGCATATAACATTTAAAAATTCTTTCGACTTTGCAGTGTCTGGCGTTATCGTCAATATTAATATTAACAAATAAGATAACAAATGTTTGTAAAGCCATCCTGTTATTCTAGTTCAATAATAAATGTTATACATATGAGTAAAAATGTTAAAAATTTAATACGTCATTTTAAAGGAGAGTATCTTTTTTATTCTCCCTTATAATAGCCATAGTCGAAGTTATCAAGCGGTAGAGTACCCATGAGATAGACGCAATTAGATTTCCTTTGTAGATTTTATTTGTACACCACTGAAAGAAAGTCAAGCGAGCCAGACTGACGTCACGACCACAAACATTTTGCCAAGTCTAATAAGAAGAAGAATACCTAAAATAACAGGAAATAAAACAAGCTGCATATTATTACTAGCGACCCGCCCCGGCATCGCACGGATGTAAATAAAATATAACTTGTACCCTATAACACTGAGGTATAATGTAGCTTTCTAACAGTGAAAACGTGTTTAGAAGTGGATGGATTAGTTACGGAGAATACCCTCTGCACAAAAACAAACAATTTTTAATATCAGTCTTTATAATATATTTTGATGACCTTAAATAAACAACTGAATTTGGTACACCTCATCAAATCTATTCGATACTGACGTTTCCTTAATTAACTAAACGTTTGACTCTTAAATTATAATGCTAAATTAATATTATTGTATCAATACTGTTGATTTAGTTATAATATGAAATTATCTGGCGACCGAAGTCGCGCCATTGATCCAACACTGATGATGTCATTGAAATGAACGATAAAGTCACGTTAACATTAATATGTCATGTTTAACAGCTTTGCCTTCTGGCTATTGATATAGAGAAGAAAATCCAGCTCGTTTCGGACCTTGCTTTGCCAGATAAATCACTATAATGGTCGCCCATAGTAATATTTCAACGTTAGCCTTTAAACGTTCGGTTAATTCAAATTGATATTGCTGTACTAATGTTGCACTACTTACTTTGGAGTAATTATAGTCCACAAAGCGAAACATCATATATATCTTTGTGGTGTTTCGCGAAATTTGTTGCAAGACACACAAACATCAGAAACTAGTTCAGAAGCCATAACTTGTGGACTTAGAGCATCCCAGTCTTTAATGATGACTATGTTTGATAGGTATTTAATATTGTTATGAGACTTTTTTGATATTGATGCAAATGTTTGTATGTATGTATAACTAAGACTCAAAATCGTAAGGCTCTTTTGATATCGGTGAGTATGACTCAACGGATTGAGTTCATCAATTGTTAAAATTTACCGGTTTAAACAGATTATTTTAAAGAGCAACCCAGCTGTATTAACCGTCCCTCGACCAGGTTAATAATAACTACTCTACCTTTTACCTAGAGCTGTTAAGGATACAATATATTCCAATATTCGACGAAAATGTTATCATGACTAATCTATAACAATACTAATTTTATAAATGCGAAAGTATCTCTGTTTATAATATAGTTTGAGTCCCCGGGAAGGTAAGGTAGGCTAATTCTTTAAGTCACCCCTCGAGGGTGTGAAAAGTTGGGTGACGGTTTGTGTGCTATAGTGTTTTTTGTATATTTCGTGCGAGTAATGTTCTTAGGTTTAGTTTGTTTTGAATAAATTATAAAAGTTTCGACTATCTGTCTATGATGCAAAGACATAGAGTTCGAGATTCAAGGTCATGAATATGAGTTAGAAAAGAAAAATAATAATAACATCATAGCCTATTTAGGTTTACACGCCGAGATGTTGCCATTGTTAATATTATGACAAAATGAAAAAAGACGTGTTCCAATTCTATGGATAAGAATCTTGTGAATTTGTGCTGTATTTGCAGATGATATAAAAAGTTTAAGAAGTGCATCGTAAAAACTTTCACTTGTACACTTAAGAGGATTGGAATGCATTGTTAAACCAAGTAGGTATTTCAATTATTTGAGGATTAATCCACTTGCGGTTTTTAAGAGATGACTTTCTAAATCCCTATTATATGCTGATAAATTCTTATTGGACGTAATTTTAGTCGGTATAATTTACAAATTAAAATTAATTTTGGTTTTCCTCAATTGCTTATAAATTGAATAAAACTATTTAAACGATTTTATATTACGTATTTTAATTATTTTTAGCATCCTGTCATTTTAACCAATTTTCTGTGATCGTTATCACGAACCGATCGAGGACAAAATGTTCTGTCACGAATTCAAAGACTATTTACAATCAACGTCAGTTATTACAACCTTAGTCAGTCTTGTGTAACATTCCGAATGCACGCAGAAGACACTTAAATTACCGTATGAGATAAATTAGTATACAAATATCAGTGACGTTCCTATTTTCGTATGAATGTCGTCTTTGGGTTTCTTTACTTTTTGTTTCATATAACGTGCAATCTGATAATAAGTGACACCGCTAGCCATAACCTTTGGTACTGTAAATAATATTATTAATATCTCATATCACCAAAGCGCCACCAACTTTGCTAACTAAAATGTTATTTCTCTTGTGGGTGTAGTTGCTCGCTTCATGTTTCAAGCCGAAATAGATAATACTAAGTGCTGCTTTTAGAGAATCTTTTTCATTAAAGATATAATATATATATGCAAATGTACAAACAATTAGACATGATCTTTGTATAAGACTTATGATATTATAACGCATTTCACTGTGTGATATGGTTTCACAGGTATTTAATGTATCTTAAAATATTTCAAAATACATATCAGGACTATGTCTTCGTAATTAATAATTTAGAAAAAGCTTCTTTTTATATCTAAGTTGAATCTATCTGTAATTCAAAGAATGTAAGAGAAAATACATGAATTAGGTATTTGGAAATTCCTTTTCTAGCAGAATTTCCGAAATCGATAACCATGAGCCGTGGTTAGTTAACTTCTCTTTTTAATGTTAAGTATACTACATATATCCTACATGTGTCGATGTTGTTTCACCAGTTTTTTGTACCACAAAATAAACCACAGCCTTACATTCCAGCGTAATGATAAACCTTCAAAGAATTTCAGTTCGTTTTAAGTGTTCCGCGGGATATTAATTAACATAAATATAAAATACATGACTCACGTAATATCATCCTAATTGTATCCTAGCTTAATTTACAATTATCTATTAGGGTTGAGACGTTAATTAAGAACAAAATAGTCAATACAGTAAAAATCAAATAATTAAACTTCGAATCGAATCGAAAAATAAGGCCAAAATATATCGCTATCAATTTTATTGACCAGCACTTTTTCATTTTACAGAATAAAGCTACAACCTGCTCGGAATGTAGATTCTACTGAGAAGAACCGACAGATATTCAGTAGTATTTTAACTATAATTCCATTGATAAATATCAAACATCTTTAAGAGATAATTCTTAATAAAAATGATTATTTAAGACGAGTAGAGAAATTTAAACCATCACAGGAATGTCGATAAATAATTGCGATTCAACTTCGGAATTCTGCAAATATTCTTCGTGTGTGATTAAACCATTAAGAGAGGTTATTGATCTTTATTGCATTTAAAATAATCAGTTAATGCGACTGACCGATAATCGTAATATATGCAATGGGTACATATATTTAACACCAATAACTTGGATTTGTGGGTCATTGATTTATCGATCCCCTTCGCACACTTTCTCATAAAATTATTATGCGGTCTTCGTATTGTGTGGTTACAACTATTTATAATATAGCTTGAAAATTACTAAGCGCATTGCTTTTTTTAACTTTAGTGGTATCATAAGTAATGATCGTTATTATTTATATAATGATGAATTTCTATGCAGATAACGTTTTAAAGATTTGTCAGCCTCGTTGCGAGTCTCATCCTGTTACAACTTACAACGTAAAAAAATCTCTGTAAATTGTAATTGTAAATCGGCTGTGCATTAGTGAAATACGTGTCTTACATTATTCACATAATGTGATTATTATATTAGTAGTGTGCTCCTGGACAAATACCTAAATCTAAGCTACCTACAACTGTCTACAATCCAGTAGTATCCTCTCCGTCATCAAAAGCTAAGAGATTGTTTACGCAGGGGGCTCATCTGTCACGGTAGTATGCATAAGCGATCCCTTGATCCCAAGGAGGCGAAGTGGGTACCACTGGGTTTTTAGTGGATATTCCGGTGTAGTTGGCGTCGGTCATATAACACCAGATAGAGTCCTATAGGCTCTGGGGACTATGAAATATGGGAGATAATGGACTATGGACTTCAAGTGGTCCCCCACGCGTTAATGCATCTTGCCAGCCTAAAACAAGGGTTATTATCTAACAGTCATTCTGATACTAGTGAATCCCAGTAATTAATCAGATCTCATTCGGGATAGAAGAATTGTAATCTATTCGTACTACTATTTATCAAATTGAAAAAGGTATTGATAGTATATTTATATCAAACCATTTGTGCATTTTACAAACAAGTGACGCTGAGCATTCTACACGTTTAGAGAATATTTATATTCAATTGGTAGCCCTGCCTGTACCGTGGGATCGTGATATAAATTGTTGTTATGTGTTAGTTTATGCTTTCGCGTGAGTCATACGAGGATTGAAGTGGACATGACTCTAGATCCAGTGATGACTGCATTGCTGTAATTATATCCTCCCCCTCGATTACTATTTTACGATGTGTGAATAAGAATCGAGATTTATTGTGAGCCTAATGTATGGTTTACTTGGAAATAAAACGCTCGCTATTTGTAATCTTGGAGTTAGAGACTCCCTTCGGGATGTTTTAGTAATGTTGGTATGACGGTAGTGTCAAACTATAATTCAAGACTTGAGTGGCTTAAGGTGATATGTAAAATTTTGTAAAAAAAATAATTTTATGTCATAACACCTGTCAATTATGATTTGAAATTGTTTTTTTAACATAGTGTTACTTGTTATGTGCATTCATACATCCACTCATGATTTCATTTGTAATAATATGATGTATATCTACAGTTGAATCGGCGATTTTAACGGCAAATTTCGATTTTATACTAAAATACCACAGACCTTGACTTGGATTTAGTACTTAATCGTTGACTTTCATACAGGATAAATACATTTGATTGTATTCGGTTATTATATATGATTAATAAAAAAGAGTAACTACTGAGTTTCTTGCCGGTTCTTTCGGTAGAATTTACATTCCCCACCGGTGGTAACTTTATATTAAAATTGTTCTGAAAGGACGATTTATAAGTGCTTGTATATGTATACGATTTAAAAGTGATATATTCAGATTTGAATTCATTGAAAATTAAAATGTGTCTTCCAACTTTAAATATTATATATATAATTACACGTTCATTGTGGAAAAATAACATAGCTTATATGGAAACATTTTAAACTCCAATTGTATCAATTGTACTCCACTAGTAACAGGAACTCAGATAAAACGATTTGTGATAAGCGTTTGACGGAACAGTAATGTCATATTCGTTTTATTACACGATATCCTAGTAATTGAGCTTGCTATACAATACATACATATTATATACGTATAAGAATGTTATGAGTAATTATTTGGTGGCAGTCCTTTGTGGAAGACCGTCTCGAGAAATCAGACCTCATTATTTATTCGACCGCTATACAGCATTACATGGTATTGTTGCGTTGCGGTTGGAAGGGTTAGTGAGCTAGTGTAATTACAGGCACGAGGGACATATCCATCTTAGTTACCAAGATTAAGTAAGGGATGTTTAGTACTTTATGTCAAATGTCTATGGACGGCGGTGACCACTCACCAACGGGTCGTCCGTTTGCTTGCTGCCGAACTATTTTAAATATCTTAATGGGGGGGGGGGATTGTATAGTTTTGTATGTATATTCTGTCTACAATGAGGCGTAATCGATACTATCTTTATATTTAACTCGAGTCGGCGTCGGGCAGTCTGGGAGGAATCGTCGCTTATAATCACCGCCATTAAAAAACATTTACCATCGTGTCTCTGAACGATACAGCATAAAAAAGGTCATAACCTATATTTGGACAGCTGCGAGACCAAATTTTAAAGAGGAAGATCATCATTAACGTTTAGTGTACTTAAGTATGTGGCTGTCATAATAAAAATAATTGTCTCGTTTTAACTACAAGATCGACTTAAGCAATTATTACTAATGCTATTTAAAGAATATATCGCAGATTTAAATACGTTATTTCAACGTCTCCTTTGTTCTTTTTAATGTGAGAATGCGGTTTTGGAGAAGGCGTTATGAAAATACAATTGTATTGTTTTTTTTTTTGTTACAAAAAGTTTTAGCCGTACTTTCCTATAACATGGTACGATCAAGAAAGTTAAATTCGCATAGTTACAATTAAATATATATTTTTTAATGATTGAAAGAAAGAATATTGTTAAGCTAATTTCTATGCAATGCCCAACCTTATGGCAACGAGTGAAATTTGATATGCAACAGAGTCCACGTCTATTACACCAGGTACGTGATAATGTTATAATTTAAAGCCTCGCACCTTATTTGGATTCAGTGATGACCGCTGTTCGTCATCAGAATACGAGGATGCCTCTTCGTATGCATCGCATTGATATCAGATAACCGATGACCTGATTGGTCTTCGAAAGTATTTTAATGCAGCTTGCTTTCTCTTGTTTGTAAATAAAATGTCGTGATTGTTTTCAACGTGTCATAAACTTTAAAGATTGCATTTTAAATAGAATATATTATATTATGAAGTATTATACATAGTTATTGATAGTCAAGGCAAAAAACTACCATCGATTCGAAAAAACCATGAGAAGAACCGGTATAAGAAACTAAGCGGCAACAAAACAAATTTTCTTCTTCTTTAACAAAATTTAAAAATTGTTAGTAATATTAATTAAGAAGAGACTGTCGTTGTTTCTCTTAAGTTTTTCAGTACCTCGTAAATATTATATATTTTTTTAAAGCAACAACGACAGTTTTTTTCTTTTCTGAGATCCTGTTGTAAATATTTACTGTTATAATAAGGTTTTGGTGGAATCATAATTAAATTTTTCAACAATGTTGAATAATTTTAGCAAATTCAACGTTTAGACTTAAAAGTAAATCTTTTAAAATTCAATTTTAGAACATGTTCGACGAATTAACGTTACTTCTTAGAGTGCTGCTTAAATTAAACTTAGCCCGCTACGCTTACTTTATGAAATGAACACACGACACTGAAAAAGCTAGCCATTTGTCTAGATCTGGACATAGCATCATAGTCAGCGAGCGGGACGCGCACGCGCGGACCGCTGCCAAGTGCGACAGTTCCAGCGAGATTCATTGTTATATAACAAGCTGAATATGTATATTGTTATAGTTTTTGTCTGTCTGGCTTTTATCTGCTCTGACGTCGTTGCTGTCTGGTTCTTTTTGGGCTATCCTTGATTTATGTAAGGTTTTTTATTTCTGTCAACACGCGTTGAAAAATGAATCCATTAATGCTGGGAATATTTGAGAATATTTTAAGGACTTTTGTTTTATATAAATGACTAGTGACCTGCACCGGCTTCACACGGGTGCAAAGATGATACTAAATATACTACAGAATGTCTTTGTATTTTCAACGTTCACAGCTTTTTGTCATTAGACAATATAAACTGCAATATCTCTGCATTTTAAATCTGTAATATCTTCGAAAATATTCATTTAAATTACATGCTGTAAAGGGCTATATTGGTCTATATTAAATGCAAAATGTATTTAGGGTACTTAATTGATAATAGTAGTATTAATGCTGTATAGCTTATAATCGCATCGTAAGTTAGCCTTTTACGATATATTTCGTAAAAAGGATAAAAACTGGTTATTGTGGGCTATCCCTTAGAGATAGACATATTATAATACCGCAGTTTTTTGTAGACCTTTTTAAGGTGTATAATACTGTAGTACATTATTTTGATCTATCTTGTTCACCGCCGTTTGCAATGTAAGCCCAAAAAAATATAAACCTTCCTCTTGAATCACTGTAATCTATTAAAGAGAACCGTATCAAATCCGTTTTGTTTATTAAAGGTCTAAGTATACACAGGGACAGACAGACAGTGGGAAGCGACCTTCTTTTATACTATGTAGTGATTTTTAGGATTAAATGAAAGAAATTTATTAAATCTTCATTCAGCCAAGTAGTCCACTGCTGGACATAGTTATCTCTCAAGCTGCGACTACGAGCCCTTCCCTACTCATAATATCATAGTATAGGTATATCAATAACATTCCATTTTGTTGTGGAGACTGTTTATGAAGTAAAAATAAATATTTGCACCTTTTTTATGACAACAAATATTTTCTCTATCTATAAGTGTATAGATTCGATAAGATTTCATCATAAATTCTAAAATTCTTTACTTCATTGTCTTGATCTAGCAACACAACAAACGCTCTGTGGCCTCGCAGCCTTCGAACCCCTAATCTATCTCAACTAATAAATATGATTCACGTCGTCCGTATGTACATGCAATGATCTCCGCCGTGACGGCTTGAGATATCTGTGTCACAGACATATTCTTCGAGTAACATATTCATTTCTATTAAACTAGCACGGCCTGTTTGTCACGCTTCACTACTTGTTGTATAATATTGTATCACGATGTCGTGTTGCTGTTACGTCTTCATCGAGCGAATTAAGTCATGTGTGTATGTTCGGTGGCTGGAACACGTGTTTCTTCATCAAAGATTGCGGGTTCGAACAGCAAGCAATACTAAGCTTTCATGTGTTAGCTACCCGTCCTTAATGTGCATGTATTTATTGTTAGAAACTGTTTATTGATAAAAACTGCATTCAGATCCGTTGCGTAGTTTAGAAGATCTAAGCGTACAGACGGCGGGCAGGAACATTGCTTTATACTTAGTTATGTCGTTTTCGGTGGTTGAAGAAAACATCGCAAGAAATATTTTCTGAGTCTGCCAAATGTGTATCAACCACTCAGCGTGATGCATTAACTATAAATTTTCCATAAAAGTTAAGGATGACATTGCACATCTGTAGTTCAATTACTGGCTGTTACTTTACTGTGCGAGATTTCAGCAGATCTAATCATTTTGATGACAGCTAATTTGAAATGAAACGAGAATATAGAAAGTCTAAATTATTTTAATAAACATACGAATAGTATTATAATCTTTTAAATATATGATTATAATTATGAAATTGTAATAATATATAATAATTTTAAATTTCTGCGCATATGAAAGTGTTAATTACTCAACGTTAATTTCGATTTTAGCTCGTTTGTTTTCTATATACCAGAAACAATTTTGAGCTTTGGAATTTTATCGGGATTTAAAAAAAAATACCTGTAAGATATTTGATTATTTTTTTTTATGTTTAGAATTCAATCTACGGGTTTGAACCTTTGATCTCGGTTCTATAATGTAAAATTATACTGTTGAACTATAATTTAAAAATATTTTATTAGAATCTGTTTATTTATCTCGTTGTTATCAAACATCTATTCTATTTATTAAAGTTACGTCCATAAAGACGAATTCATGAACATGCCAAAAGTAGCTTATTATCTTGAAATCACGCGCTCTCTCACTCCAAAATAGATCGGTAATATTTCAACGGCTGGAGGTGGACAGGGCTCGATGACAGCTCGCAGACGTTGAAAAGTTTAGCTTGGCCCACGTCACGGTATTGATTTGCTTTTAAATATATTTTCTCGATTAAAAGCACATCATAGGTGCTGTTAATAGAATAATGATATGTTCTGACGTTTAGCCGTTTGGAGTTACACTTTAACTATTTCCAAACTAAAATAAAACTAGACTCCGTGGTCATCAAGCGCAAAGTTTACTGCTTAAGATGGACTTTTAAACTTTGATGGGGACGTTACATGTCGGAATGGAATTTATTTATTTATTTAGCGATTTTTACATTTGTCATTCTTACATAAATGTACAATTACTAGTTGCGCGTTTGAATTTAACAAAAAAGTTATTGTTGCTATCTAAGTTACTCCTTATTACATCAGCTATCTATATAACTATTTATCTGCCAGCAAAAGTTCTGTCAAAATCGGCCCAGCCGTTCCAGATCCGGAACAAACAGACAGACAGACAAAAAAATATAAATTGTAAAAAAATATATTTTGGTATGTGTATCATGTTTATATACACATGCGTTTAGTAAAAAGCGGTAATTTTAATATTACAAATAGACATTCCAATTTTATTATATTACTTTTGCTTGCTACAACACCAAAAGTGAAAAAAAAAAACAAAAACGAAACGAAAAATTAACAAAGATAAAAAAAAAAGTTTTTACATGCACACATATTTCACTTTAAATATGACTCTGATATTAAAACAAATGTTTTAAGACAAATAAAAGTTAACGCAATTTAATAATATAAAGATTGGGATGCGATATTTAAGAATCCGGAACGATCATGTAGCTTCTCTGATACCATACCGGGTAAAATCTTGTTTACTTTCGAATTTGTTCATTAATTATTTCACTATTCTGCCAAGGAGTTGAAGGCATTAAGAGTATGTGTGAATCGACTGAGCCGCAATGCGACTATGTAATTTAATTTCTAGTAGTTTCTTTTGGGTTCCTTGTAGTATTGATTTTCTTTCATTTTAATCCCAGCATGCATCGCTGTTGCTAAATTGTAAAGTGACCTTTGTGCGCAAAAGTTGTTACACCATTAGTGAGTTCATAGCTGACGTTATCCTGCGAATGAAAAGATATTGAAAATTGTAATCGATATAATATATATTATATAGTGTAATGCTTTTAACATTGAGTTAGTGGATTTTTGTGAAGTTACGTCTTAATTCATAGTGACATTTGAAAATGGAGACTTAAATTTTATATTTAACGTCTTTTTGATTCAGGTGCTATTTTTTTACATACGACATAAATGAAAATATGTGTATATCAAAAGATTCGCGGAAGCGTCGACGTGTCGTCATATCCAAGGTTTCCGCAGAATTATATGTCTATTTTTATTCGTTTAATTTTTACAGATGACATAAAATCAGTGCGGAACATTTAAATGACCGCTGTCCCCGCATACCAATGCAAATAAATAAATATGCCACAACTTGGCTTAGTCTACCTTTACTTTTAACCCTCCTGGGCTAGGAGCTTATTCTACCACGCTATTCCAATACTGCTGTATATGCAAAACATGTGAGAGATGCAGATCACAGAGAGTACAGATTTTTGGTTGACACCTGCAGGGTTCTTCACCCACATTAAAACTCAGTGGTGCTTACCCGGGACTGAACCTGGTTCTAATCTTTGGTTAAGACTGGTGTTCTTACCTTGGTCCCCTTTAATGCTATTTGACAACTATCTACTGCTGGATCGATCGCTTTTCGATACTGCTGTTATAACTGTCAGTTACATAAATGCTTCGTGTATAAAAATATTAATAAATATAAAATTATATAAATGACAAAAAAGATTGACAAGAAGTCTTGCCAGATAATCTAGGTAGGGAAAGAAGACTCCAGATAAAACCATAGACAAGGCGATAAGTGCCTTAGACTATATATATGTATATCTTTGACAGTCTATCTAAACATAAATAATCAGAGGTAAGGCAATAATTTATCGCTTTACATTTTATAAAGGTCGGTCTCAAAACACGACAAAAACATACATAATAGACGTCGTAAATCAAACGATCTAAGTTATGGTATTAATGTAAAAACTTGAGCAAAGTTTTGTGTACCGTCATTGCGTTTTCCGACACTTAATCAACTTCCGTTTTAAAACTTGAAGGTTTACAATATACTTGAAGTTTATAATTTATATTGTTAATAGTTTATCAAATTGTACAGTGCGTGAACTGACTTAAATCACACGCAATTATAATATCTATACGTATGTTTGTAATATAAACAATATTACTTTAATAAAGTATATACTAGAACTTTCTAGAACTAGTGAATATATTGAGAACCTTATAGTTTTTAAAAAAATGGCGGACTCATAGACATTACTTTTTTAAAGAGTAAGAGATAGATGTTTCGTCAAATAAAATCTGTATATAACTAAATTCTCTTACGTCCTTTTACAAGTGTGCAGTTGATGTGTATTTTAGGTTATTTCCTGTTTACACATAACTGTTTTAACCAGATACGTGCATCTCAGTAACAGGAGAACCGAATTGAGTCGGTTATCGTCCGGAGGGTTAATTTATATATTCTAGACGGCTCAACTTTGCTTAGTCTGAGTTTTTATTTTATTATAAAAAAAGGAGGGGAACTGGCAAATAGACCAGCTGATGTTTAGTGGTCACCACCGCCCATAGACAGCGCTGAAAGGAATGTTAAGTATTTCCACCACCAATGAACCGATAACCTTGAGAGCTAAGATGTTATGTCCCTTGAATCTGTAGTAATAATAGGTTACTCAGAGACGGGCTTGCAAAGAGCCTATATACTATATTTTATGAATGATTCCTAAAATTTTATAGTTTCAGATCGCGTGTGCGAAATTTCTCATTATTTGCATTTATTTTCGTTAGATTTTTGAGTCTTATGTGTATTATTAATATATTTTATTGGTCAAGGATAAATGAAGATATAAAATTTATGCTGTACGAAAATAAGAAACTTTTATGATTTTATTGTAAACTGAATCTTTTATTGAAATTATTCACTATTATGACGATTAATACCAGCCCAATTTCACGAAGTGATAAATTAAATAAATTAAATATATCATTCAGAGGGCAATTATCCTCAGATTTTAAAAAATAATTACCGTTTTAAACATAAGAAAATCACCAGTAGTTGGTAGTACCTAGGTATAAAGCTTTCCCGTTCGGACACGCTATCGACTCATAGGTCTAATTGAAAATGAAAACTCATTGTATTACATATTACATAGCACATATGTATGTTAATAAAGGTTATAAACTATATAGTAACACTTTATGATCCACATAACTAGTAACTATATAATTACAAGACTATACATTATATTTTTAAGAACGGACTTCTATCCATTTTTAGGTAACGATAATTCTATCTTGTTACCTCAAAATGGATTAAATTTTCAAGTGAATGGAGCGCATTCATGTTCACAATTGGTCGCGGGCTCTAAATTAAAGACGCCGTCGGTTTCAAAAGCTCTGCCATTTGTAATTCATGTCACGCTTTGTGATAAAGAAAATCATTCTGAGAGCATGTTTCCTTAGTAATTTTCATGCCTATATAAGGCTGGCTCTTCTTTATGAGCCTAGACGACGGCCTGGCTCTGAATTTAGGAGATGGTATTTGATTTTTACGACATTGTGTTTTTGTAGTTTTTCCATATAAAAATGATTGACATTGAATTTGTTAATCAGTATCAAAGAGTAGTATATAGTAGTTGTGATGGCCCATTGAATTTTCATGTTCTCAATTTATAAATGATTTCGTGCTCTGCGTTGAAGGAAAATAACGCAAGTAATCCGCATGTATCTAATTTCAATGATATTTAGCTACATATGTATCCAGCAATCGGCACTGGAACAACGCGTAGGAGTTAGCTCCAAATCTTCTCAAATGGAGAAGAGGCCTAAGGATTTTTACAGTTTGTTACTTTTATCAATGATTAAGAGTCTGAGAGCACCTAATTATTAGAACGTCCGAATGTCAACCGATTTTTTGTGATAGGTTGGAGGCTGAAGGTCGTGCTAAATATCTAACGTGTCGGATTAATATCTGCCCCAAGCGTCTCCACTAACTTGCATTGGAGCACCGTGAAATAACCGCAAAACTTTATACTATAAGAGGAACTATCCTTATAATTTTTATTTTAAAGTATGACTGATGGAATCATTTTAAATAATCTTTTATAACTTCAGTCTATGTAAATGTGTGTTTTATTTATTTTCATTCTTGGTGTTATCTAATTTTTTATGCGAACATTGCCGTAGGGAGAAAAAGTCGCATAATTTTTCGCATATCATTGTCTGCGACGAGTTCAGACGTGAAAGTGAAATTTGAATACAAATTGCCTTTTATATTCCGATGTATTGTTCGAGCTAAGTCAATTATTTGCGGATATGTGATGTGTTTATAAAAAATACATTTCAGATTCATATACACATTACTTCCTATTTTTTATTATTCTGAATTGTCAGAGAAATGGCCAACCAGTTGTATGTGATCATCTTTGTCCGAGGACATTGCTATTGTAATATGACTTTAGGAGCGTTTAACTAGACAGCATTAGAAACAATTCAGATGACACACAACTTAATTTGAAAAAAAAAATCACTTTTCATAAACAGTCATTTCATAATTCGCAAGAGATTCGCTTTGCAAATGTTCTGAATCCTAAATTTAGTTTATTTTTCTTACGTAACATGTAACCAATATAGGTATTAAATCAGTTGTTTGTCAAATTATATTTTATGGTACAATATGGAAAAATTAGTCTGGTACATATTTAATTAATTAGACGATTAGACGATAAAATTCGATTCCCGGCCGAGTCGATGTAGTTTTCTATGTTGTCTTGGGTGTGGGTGTATGTGGTACCGTCGTTACTTCCTATTTTCCATTACACAAGTGCTTTAGCTACTTACATTGGGATCAGAGTAATGTATGTGATGTTGTCCTATATTTATCTATTATTAATTAATTATCAAAATGAATTATTTTTAGAACTAGTAGTTTTGTCTGAACAAATATTCAACCATCAATCATTTTTTGTAGCACGAGTCATGAACATTGCCAAAATTTAATTGTATAGACTCGGTATTTTAAACCAAGATCTCGGTTTTTGCAACTGTATGAGGAAGCCACTAGACAAACGAGGCAGTTAAAAATCTACTAAGAAAGATACTTATAACGCAGACAGATAATCCATCATTCAGTGTTTCAGTAGATTCTCTCTTGACTCATACGTAACCTAAGCTCGTCGATTGTATATTTTAGTTTTTGTCGCTATTGTGCGCGTCAATCACAGCGTCGTAAAGATAAACAAACCTTAGAGTGACATATTCCGTGCGATTTGCTAATAGCTCCGCTATGTCATGCACACATACGGACAGCTCGTGATTAATTTCTATTTATTTATAAAATATTATTTATAAAGTTCCGATACGAATATACCAACGCCCAAAGCGTATTTTTTTCACGATTCCATAGTGAACACCGTGGATTATTTATGATCTCGTCTAACGATGTCGTGTTCATTCAAGGTCAAATTTGTTTGTTTATTTTGCCATTGGAAACGGTTATGGAACTATTGCATATATGAATTGTTGAGTGTAAATGTATCGTACATTTGTTACAGGTGATGCTAGGCGGGACGGGAGGTGGGGGGTCGCCGGGCGGCGAGGACCTGCTCACCGTCACCGTCGTGCGTGACGAGCACGGCTATGGAATGAAGGTGTCAGGTGAGTTTACGAGTTTATATTTTATTAAACTACACCGTTTTTAACCACCGACGAACACGGACAAGCACTACTGTTTTTTTTTATATGCGTTGATAAAATATTTATCTCGTGCTCGTTGGTGAAGATTAATATCGTGACGAAGCCGTGATGCTTAAAATCTGCCACACGTGTTGATTCACTAATCCTGCATTTTAATAGTGCAGCGGTTTGAAATCAAACTTGAACATTCTTAAGATGCCTTAGCCAAGCCGTGCAACGTGAAGGTATTCTGTGTTACTTTATTTCCGCGATAAGTCAAAGTAAAGGGATTTACTATAAAAGTAATAACAGTATAATCATTTTTTAGCATTAGCAGCCTGTAAATTTTCCCACTGCTGGGCTAAAGGCCTCCTCTCCCTTTGAGGAGAAGGAGCATATTCTACCACGCTGCTCCAATGCGGGTTGGCGGAATACACATGCAGAATTTCATTGAAATTAGACACATGCAGGTTTCCTCACGATGTTTTCCTTCACCGCCGAGAACGAGATGAATTATAAACACAAATTAAGCACATGAAAATTCAGTGGTGCCTGACTGGGTTTGAACCCATCGGTTTTTTTTAAATCATCGGTTAAGATGCACGCGTTCTAACCACTGGGCCATCTCGGCTCTTTTAACAGGACGAAATTATATAAAAAAAAATCAGCAAACCTTAATTATTCATTCGAAGTCGAGTACCAAGTATCCTACAGATACATCTATATTATAATATATTCAAGTGAATTCTTGGCTCATTAGCATTTTATTAAATGCAACACAGCCTTATATGAACTTAAATTACCCCGAGTTCCTAATACCTGTTACGAATATTTGCATATTTACGAAAGAATACATTGCTGAGGTAATTTGTGACCAATCAAATGAGCCGCCTCCTAGAAAACTGGTTTCCTATTGGCTGGTAATGACGATGACCCAATTATGTCAATGCAAATTTGAAACATATTAAACGGAACCATTAGTTTTGTAAACTATTGATCGATTTTATCATCGAATCATAAAGATTATTTTGATGTATGGTGGCGGTACCATGGTGTTGACTGGTTCTTGGTGATGACTTTCACCTGATCACCGCTTTTTACCGACCGACTAAATAACTATAATATGATGTGTAGTATCGTAACATTAATGGTCCATATAAATCATATTAAGAAAAAAAATGGACCTTTTAAAAATATACTACCGTTTACACGTGCCTTTTTAATATTACATTTTTAATATGTGTGTGTAAAATTCATATTAAATAGATCTAATTACGTTTTTCAGGTGACAATCCCGTATACGTGCAATCAGTGAAGGAACACGGTGCCGCTTGGCGCGCTGGTCTGCGCGCTGGAGACCGTATCTTGAGAGTTGACTCCGTACCAGTACATCATCACACACATCAGCAAGTCGTGCATATGATACGAGGTAAGTAATACCTATCTGAAGGCAGTATTCATTGAAGAATATTAGGTAGACTAGCAAATGGTACCTGATGGTAAGTGGTCCTTTCGTTCATACATGATAGCATTGTAAGAAGTATTAATTATCTTGAAAGTGTGATGTCCCAGAGGCCTGTAGTTCAAACCGGTATACAATAATACTCAGGGCCGGACCGTAAGTTTAGTGGGCCCTGGGCGAACACTACTTGGGCTAAGACATATCTAAACGTAGACTTGAATGAAATTAATCGGGTTTGATTAATTGCAGGACTCGCAGGGCTGCAAACCATACGATCTACTTAATTTTATAAAGTTATGGATTAATTTACATTATCGTCTATTTTTGACTTTGATTTGACTTTTGAGCTGGGTCCCCCTTGAATCCACGGGGCCCTGGGCCCTGAAGCCCAAAAAACCATATGGTAGATCCGGCCCCGATAATACTAAGTATTGCTATTTAGCGGTAGAGCTGTGATAAGCGGATAGAACAGTAAAAAGTAGTCTCGCTATTTTGTAGTGAAATTACAGCATTTGCATATCACACAATTAAAGTGAAACTCGAGCGAATAGGAGTCAATAGTGTTCCGGGTGAAAGATTGAGTGGGCCATTGTAATTACAGGCACAAGTGACCACTAGCCATCGAGTGGCTTGTTTGCCCGTCTGCTTTTCTGTAACAAATATAAGAATCTTACTTAAGTCTAGGATGAACGAAAAGTAACAGATACTCTCACTATTGGATACTATGACATCCTTAATAGTATTATAAGGGCGAAAGTTTGTATGTATGAATGTTTGTTACTCTTTCACGCAAAAACTACTGAATGGATTTTAATCTTTTTTGTGAATTATAAACGCGAGCAAAGCCGTGGCCGAAAACTATTTAGTAACATCAGTATCATCTGTACATTATTTAACTTCGTAACAAACACGATCGAATTCCGAAAACTTATTTGTACGTCGACTTCTGCAGTGCGATTCTGCAAGAATTCACCTTATATCTCACTCGTGAAATGTTGACAAACGACTTGTAAGTCACTGTAGTGATATGCCATTTTGATAGCATATTACATTTTGACACTTGTTCTGCGGTGAGTTTCGAGTTTATTATTACAAAATAGCTCTACCGTTGTTTTAATTGCTATTCGCTATATCTTTAATTTTGCATTTTGGAATGATCCCAAGTGCACTTACACTTTATATAAGACATTGGAGGGTAAATTAGTAAATGATTTAGTATTCGTACGATACACGATCGAGTATAATTCAAATATTTTATCGATAATAATAGATATCGGCAATTACCATAATACGAATACGAATTTCAATTACGATCTTTGTTTCGTCGGCCAAAATATTAATATATAATGACGCTTTATAATTTCGGTGTGTATGTTTGTAATACCCGGTTTTGAGTTCGTGGTGCAATTGTATCAATTAAACGGCAAAATTTAATAAGTAAGTTAATTATTAGATTTTATGGTTTTTTTATTACTACAAGTATTTAATACGATTATTTACAATGTTTTTTACATGATTAATATCCCGTATTAAATACTTGTAGTAGGTAAGTTCTTTACCACAAGATACAAGCACAGTTCTGGTGAGATCACCACTACTCCCTTTAAAAAAGATTTCAACTGTCCGATTCTGATGGTCCAAGACTCACATCATCATCTGCGGCGATGAGCCCCCTAAAGCAATTCGATCGTTATTTTTTGCATCCCTTACAACCTGGATTGTGGCGGGCCTTAGGTTAAGATCACGATTCAATAAAATATACATTAAACGGTCATAAAATATGTTACATTAATTTTATATAATGTACACTTACAATATTACAACTGTATACGGTTTACAACGCACCTCAGTACACAATCGAG
Organism: Vanessa atalanta; assembly: GCF_905147765.1. NCBI lineage: Eukaryota > Metazoa > Arthropoda > Insecta > Lepidoptera > Nymphalidae > Vanessa > Vanessa atalanta. The sequence goes on from NC_061896.1 coordinate 7,948,671, forward strand.
AAATGTCGGAAAGTGTTATGCGACATTAATTTTGATAATTAATTCCTTTAACGTGTTTCCCAAACACATCAAAACTGCGTATCCAGTGTAAGTTGATCTTAACATTTCACGAGTGACATATGAAGAGACTTCTTACGGAATAGCTGCTGACGCAAAATTGTTGATGCCGTTTTTTAATCAATACGTGAAAATTTTTATTCGCCTAAACAGACTTCATGAGGTACCGCAACGGCTCTAATAATTCACATTCGTTGAAGCGTATTTGTAAATTAATTAGCAAAATTAAATATGTTGAAGTAATCGTGGCGAAAGTAGCGTTCAAAAACGCGTCTAAATAGCATATGCGCGGCGACAGCTCGATTGAATCGGTCGCATGTCTTAGATCGCTTTGTAGAAGAGTTTTTTTTATAAACTAAATGTTTAAAATTAAGCATTTCTATAGAATATTTTTAATTAAAAGTTCTTATATTATGCATTTATCTTCCAGCTAACCCCACCACAGTACTGACAGTGCAACAGAACAGTTCACGGCATAACAAGACGCCGATAACGGCGCCGTTTCCAGTCAATGTAAGTGTTATATATAATAAACGCTAATCTTTGATATTGTAAGGTAGTTTATTTATTTATTTATTGATGTGAAAGCATCATTGTAACATTCATTTATACTAAAATTATAAAGCTAAAGAGTTAGTTCGGTTGAACGCGCTAGTTTCAGGAACTATTGGTTCGATTTGAAAAAATATTTCAGTGTTAGATAGCTCATTTATCGAGGAAGGCTATATGCTGTATATTTACCATAACGTTACGACTAATAGGTGCGGTGTGTCAATGTAAAGTGTTGCAAATACAGAGGAAAAATAAATAAATAAATAAATAAATATTGGACAACATCACATACATTACTCTGATCCCAATGTAAGTAGCTAAAGCACTTGTGTTATGGAAAATTAAAAGTAACGACGATACCACATACACCCAGACCCAAGACAACAGAAAACTAATGAATTTTTTCTTCATCGACTCGGCAAAATAAAATAGTGTTGGGCTCATCTTTATAGGCATTTATAACGACACAATAATGAAGTATATTTTCTAACTAATATTAAAGATTTTGTTTATTAATATATCGCTGTTAATAAACTATTTATCGGTAACTCCGATTGAGCGGGTCGAATAATCTTCCTATTTATAATAAATGGTTATTATCTGATGTTTGAAGTAACAACCGAGTCCGATGTCTTATTAATGTTGCGATTAATATGTTCAGTATCATATACTCTATAGTTATAGAACTAAGGAGATTGTTTGTTTGTACGTGATAATCTCTGGCCGTTATGAAAAATGTTTTTGCGTTAAGTAGTCCTTTTATTGAGAAAGGTCATATTTTTTTCAAGTATTATTTTAAGTATCATGCAGATTGTTTACTTATAAATACATTTATCGTAAGTTTTTTAGTAGTACTCAATGATTAATAACCTATATTTTTTGTAACAAGTCTATATGAATGACTACTTTGCTCGCGTTTCAGGAGTTAGTCGTCAGGTCTTACGCATAAAAAGTAGTCTATGTCCTTCCCTGGAGTTCAGGCTTGCTTCATAGCATCATTCATAATCAAATTAGGTTTAGTAGTTTGACCGTAAAAGAGCAACAAACAGACTGACAAAAAGACTAGACAGTAAACTGGAGTTAGTATTCCTTGTATAATATGATTATTGTCGTTCAAAGAAATGTTCCGTTGAGGTTCTTTCGCAGGTTCATCTCAGGTCTTGTTTTTTCCGAATCGTTGGTATATTAAATAAATATTTTAAGAGATTTCATTTAATATTCCTCATTAGAATATATAATCTAAAACAGTGGACAAATTCAATTTAATCTTATCAAAATAATGTTTCAAAACCGCCCGTAAGAACATAGTCGATCAAAGTATATTTTGACATAATTAAGAGAATATCTCAGGGTTAAATATTAATTAAAGTGGGGGTCATTCGAGACGGGAAAAGCTAATAGTAATTAGCATTAACATGAGCAACGCGTTCGCGGAAAATATTCTATTATTCGCATCGGTGCGTACGATTTGCCAATTAACCGGATTCGAAAAATTATCTTCGAATTGAGGTTACAATTTTCCTACGCACGATGTCCTCGGTTCTTGCGTTTGAATATTTTTACCGAATTAACAATGATTTCTTTTTTATTATTATAATGACTAGCTACCTTATGATAAGGGTTCCATCGGTTGTGATTGAAAGAATATATATATATATATATATATTACACGACCCCCCCCCCCCCTTCCTGTGTTTGCACACACTGCGCGTGAATTTTAATATGATTGATTGATTTAAATTAGCTATTTCCAATATGTACGATATGTTTTTTACTTGTAGAACCTAAGGTAACATCGTTCAAATGGATAAACTTCAGCTTTACAATATTAGTAGAGATTTTTAGCACTTAATATAACTGTAAAAGAAGTAAAGTCATACGTATATGCTACACTTCTGCGCTGGTCCGTCTCCTCCTTAGGAGAAGTTTTTGAGTTTATTTCACAACGCTGCTTGAATGCGAGTTGCATACTCATGAGGCAGAACTTCACATGCAGGTTTCCTCACGATGTTTTGCCTTCACCGCTATGCATGAGATGAATTATAAATATAAATTAAGCACGTGAAAATTTAGGTGTTTGCTTGGGTTTTTAACCCGCGAGTGTCGTTTAAAATCCACGCGTTCGCATAAGCTGCCCCTATTTTTCGTGAGTTATCCGCATTCTATACTGATAACCTTGGGATTGACCAGCGCGGTGACAACTGTGTCAACAAGTGACGCGAAGTCAGGTCGCGATGCACGCTCGCAGTCGTATTTCATGGTTGTTACGTATTCATAATAATTATTGTTATTACTGCTCTACTTCCTTATGATTTTCTTTTTATCAAGCGATGTTCTTCGTAGACATCGAATTAATAATTAATAGTTTATTTTCAAAATTATTAATTATATGAAAAGTTAGTATACTTACATATATTTATGTTGTTTAAAACAGTTACATATAATAGTAAATTTTCCTGTTTTTCCTGTGTAAGTCTGCTCTCTTTGAGGATTAAAAAGCCTTTCACACACAAAGATCAAAGCTCATGTCACAGAATTGTATTTCTAGACAGAATACATATAAAAATAATTGTACTTTATTGACATACTCTTTAATTAAATGGTGAAAAAGAGTACTGAGTACTGATTTTATTGCCGGTTCTTCTCAGTAGAATCTACCTTCCGGACAGCGATTCATAAGTGCCTTTATGAGCCTATTTGAATAAATAATTTGATTTGGTTTCACATGCGGTAAAGGAAAATACCGCAAAGAAACTGTATCAGATTATGCGTGGTCTATTTTATTATCGTTTCAATAATTGTTATTAATCAAAACGAATGTAATATTAATAATTTCAGCAAGAGAAGCAACGACAGCTAGAAGTATCCAAAGCGCAGACGGTGCGGTTGATGCTCGAAAAGGAACAAAAGTACATGAGGGATCTCAGAAGTGAGTTTTATTTCAGTTTAAATAAGTTTAAAATATACAATTTTTGAGTTTAGATATTTTTTTTTAATAATAATTAATGTTTTCAATTAGTATCAAAACTACGTTCTTAATTTTATATATATAGTGGGGCTCTGCGGTATGTCTGTGTGGTTACCTAGGTATCAGTTAAATTACCACCTAACGCCAAAACAATAGTTTTCATCCCACATGAAAAGTGATTTATATATTAAATCATGTTGTTGGTAGCACCACTTTAGTTAGAATAAAAAAGATATATATTCCGATCACAAACAATAAAAAGGGAAATAAAATATACTAGAAACACCCGGTAAACGTTCAAATAAAAATATACTAGCCCTAAAAAAAATAATGTCCCTTTTTAAGGAATTACTAATATATCTATTTATCCCCCCAGTTAAGCTTAAAGATTGTGCTAGGAGTGGCGGCGACAATAGCTTAAGGGGTTAGCACCGAACCTGCGACTTTTTACATTTCTATGTGGCCCGTATACCATCTATGTAACGCTATAGATGTTGATGACCTGAAGCGTAGGGTTGTGTAGAGCTAACAACAAAACAGGGCAACGTAGTGCATTTAATGTAGAGTTAACAACAAAGTGGGTAGAATGAGAATCTACATGAACTCTTATACCTGCATATGTGCCAACTTTCACGGCAATCGCGACGAACGGTGGTTTTTTTTTTCTCACACAGAGACATCCATTTCCATATGTATATATGATGATAGATTACATATTTCAGGCCATGTACAAAGAATGACGACACATTTCAGATGAGCTGCTCAAAGTTCCAGATGTAAGGAAGCAGGCGCAGCTCGAGTCCGCGGAACAGCGATGTTTCACACTCCAGCACGAGATCGACTCCATCATGGCGGCTCAGGTATGACACGCTTTCTATGTTTACCGTCAATGTACCGCAGTATTAGTAGAGTTTATTAGTTGCCTGGTAATGTTACAAGTGTATTTTAAATAATCTTACTCAATGTAAGGTGAGGATGAATTTATTTTTGTTAATAAAAAAAATAAAAACAGGTGCTATTATGCACTACAAACAGTTTAACGTTTAAATATCAAGACATATCTTAGACAAACTATCCACAGTACTAAATCTTTAAAGTTTTTATGGCAGCCGTCAATAATAATTTCATCTATGTCGTTGTTAATAATAGTAGCCCAGAAAAAAAAAACAATAAAATTACATTTAGTAGTACATACTATTAAAGTAAAACATTGTAACATTACCATATGATCAGCAGTCAGCACAGACAATGTAGAAATACGTATTCTTTTTAATTAATTTTTTTATTTAGCTACTTAAACAGCTTCATATGTTCACATAGCGTTCACAGTTGTTACTATTTTGCAGCTGTCTAGATTATTTTCGACATCATCATCATTATTCTGTTTTGTCAGTGTTTCTGTGGTTGAGAAAAATATCTTTTGTCTGTCGGTACATACAGCTTAATGTACGGTTAACAAAAAAATTCAAAGTATTATATTAAACGTTGAACGTATATAATATTTTTCTTAATCACTGTATATATAGAGGCGAAAATAAATTGTGTTATAACTACGTCAATCGGTAATGAATGTTAATAAATTAATTGTTACTAACCCATTAATGGGATAACGGGTGGTGAAGAAACTATGCGGCTCCGTTTATTTCGTCTGCTTTTATGCATGTTTGTGTATTATGTTTGTGGCGTTGTTTCTAATGGTTTATGTTTTTTTTTTACATATTTTATAAAATTAAAGAATATGACTCATTCCTTTTGAATTGTGTTATTTTTCGAGCATATGATTTTTTATGTTCGAATTTTGACCCGTGTTTATAACAATAAATGATACTGAAAACAATGTAGCCAACGTAAAACACAAGCAACGCATAAGGACAGATGAAATGGCAACGAAACACAAAATTAATTTTCGCCTCGTCGCGACTCGGCTTGAGCCGCAACTCATATATTGCGATAGTTTTTCCGTCACACTCCGCCTGACGGGCGAGGAACTCACGGCTTCCCAAAACGAGGAGGAGAAAAGCTATCAAATAATAAAAGTCGAGCACGAGTACGGAACGTCGAATCGCTCGCCACCCGCCCAACCGCCAACCGCCAACCGCCAACCGCCAACCGCCAACCGCCCTGGTCCCGCAGTCCCCCGGCACGCCGAAGGCCGGGCGCGCCAAGGAGGCCGAGCGCGGCAACTCGGGCTTCCTCAGCGGCATCCCGCGCTCGCTGAGCAACCTGACCGGCCAGAGCCTGCGCAACCTGCGCCAGAGCCGCCAGAAGGCCGAGGCGCCGCTCGTGCGCCAGAACTCGGACGAGGGCCGGCGGCGCGCGCACACGCACACCGTGCCGCTCGTGCCCACCACGTGCCTCGACAACGCGCCGCCGCCGCTGCCGCCGCGCCGCGCGCCCGCCGCGCCGCCCGCCAGCCCGCCCGCCGCCGCCGCCGCCGCCGCCGCCCACTACAAGAAGCCCTATCCGATGCATCACTCGATGCCTCCGTATAGGGAGGAGAAGCTGCGGAGGTCCTCTCACTCGTTGGACGGGGAGCTCGAGGGACCTCAGCCGAATTCGATCGCGTTGCAGATGAACTATCCCCTGGTCAACGCGCCGCCGCCTCCCCTGCAGGTAACTCCTCGTTGGCCGATCGAGACCCCGCAGTGATTCGGTATCGTATGGTACCCGAATGGACGTTTCACATCATTAAATTAAATCTGATGATACGGCTCGTATTGTCGAAATGTATCGATAGAAACTTTTTATACTAACGCTACGCGAATCGATAGTTTAGTTTCTGTGGTGTGAGTAACCTTTCAGGAATGTACTATTGATGTTATATTAAAATTAATTCATTTATTGCATACTCGACCAGTGAACGATTTTTAAGAAACTAAATTGTTTATTATCTTGAAATATATAATTATATTTCAAGATCATATTGTAAAGTTTTAACTGATTATTTATTAGTTTTATTAATTATTATTCATCACCTTCATCTTTCACAAATCGCTATTGCTTTTTTGATTATAATTTCTGCTAAAATTTTGCAATTTTTTAATAAATCACAAATTAAATTTTATCGGTAGATAAGATGTAATAGCAATGTTAGCTGTAACTCGAAATTTCCTTATTTTATATATATGTATATATATATAACATAATATATTTCCTTGTTCTGTGACGTGTGTTCGTCTAAATTAATAATTCTTGTATTTGATGTTCTTTTTTTAAATATAATCCATACATGTTATGTGTTTCACGATATAACCAAATACATAGAAAAATGCCGAAGTATACTTGTATGTTAATATTTTCATTTGAATATATAATACGTATTAAATATATTCCGATATACAGACAGATAATCGAGGCGGTGTTCCAGTTCTGCACATGAGGAGTCAGTCGTCTCCAGAACATCTGGACCACGAACTGCCTAGAAGTGAGTGGGTTTTATTATATACTTGGCTAATCGAATTACAAATAATATTTTTTTATAACATTTTAAATTAACTTTAATTAAATAATATGTACTTATTTATTTCAATATACTAAATGAATAAGTCATGTTAAAGGACTTAATGTTGATGATAAATGTTGTGACGCCATACGCCCTCTGTGAACTAAAATAGTGTCATCGATTCTAACCTTAATTATTTATTACATTTAAGTATTTTTTAAAATATGTTTTACTACCGGTCATGGTAACATAAGCAAAATGTCTAAACCGAGTCTGTCCGCCGGTGGCGCGCAGCGAGCGCGGCGGGCGCGGCGGGCGCGGACAAGGAGCGCTGGGCGCGCGGGACGCCGCCGCCCGGCACCCCGCCGCCCCCCTACCCGCACCCGCAGGTAACCAGCCAGCTGACAGCTTGCACGTGGCTTTGTCGTTATTCTACGAGCTTAACCGTCGATTACTCTGTGCTCTGTCGAGCAGAAGAATATTTTTTCGATTACTTACGTCACGCAAAGCGAGACGTGAGTGTCTTGTTTTGCGGTCGGTACATCAAAGGATGTTTAACGTATTTTACAATAATATTGGTAACTTTTTGTTGTCAGTTGCATTGGTGAGAATAGTTTTGTAATTTCCCTTAACATTTGAAACACTTATTGTAATAATTGATAATATTTTTAAAAATTGTAAATCAACAAACATTTGCGTTGTTTTATAAAATGACAAAAAATAATAGAGTCATATCTGAAGATGACCACATGACCTATCGTTCGAGTCGGTTTAAAAAAAAATCATTTCAAACATTTTATGTAGACTTATAATGTTATATTTGCACACGTGCGAAGTCGGAATGGATAGATCTGTAAGGATATTCGACATCTATAAACGTATTTTATTCTAGCCGTGTGCGGATCCTCAGCGAGCCATAATATCCATGGAGGAGGACGATTCGCCCGCCTCGGTGAGTACTCACTAGCAGTTCATAGCAAAATAATGATTTCTTTTGTCTCGCACTCGTTAATCGATGTTTTTTAATAGGAAAACTCGTCATATTCCGGACTATTCTCGAATCTCCGGTCAGTGAGAGAATCAAAAGCGAGAACGGCGGTACTCATAAACTGGTTGTTAGGAGAGAGGAGGTTAGTCGATGTGCGATGTTCGATGTTGATACCCGGAGGCGGGCGAGTGGGCCGGATGTGCAGTAACGAGGCGCCGCGTGTCCGCAGGTGCGCGTGCGCGAGCCTCGTGCTGGTGCTGACGGACGCGTACCGCGGCGCGGCCGGCGTGGCGGCGCACACGCTGCGGCGCTGGGCCTACGAGATACACTCCACCTTCCTCATGCCCAACGCGGTCTGTACGCACGCACGCACGCACACGCACGCACGCGCACACGCACACACACACACCCGTGCAGTCTAAGTTACAGTAGTGTAATGTATTCCTTGCAGGTGTTGCAATTAAACGGCGTCGATGAGAACATGGCGAACGAAATTGAACACGTCCTAGTTAATGGTGAGCTACTTATTATACGGCCTTAACATGGATATACAGGTTTTATTTTCTCATTATTTCGTTAAATTACTATTTATAAATTGACGTCGAAATATGTGGGCGTGCGCAGTAATGTGCTTGTGCGCCGGTGAAGGTAGTTGTGTAAGTTGATTTATCAAAGTAAATATCTTCATTCATTATAGACGCGTTCTTGCTGATTTTCTCAATGTTTTTAAAAATAATCCAAGTTACATTTAAACAAGTTTGTCAAAAAGCTCGATCGTTGCATCTTATATTCAAATAGAATTTTAATATAAAAAAAAGATGGACTCTACTTGGATTTTAAAAGTTCGAAGATGAGCGGAATGAAATTTGATGCAGGGCAAGTATGTGTGTAAAAGGGAATATTATAAGTGAAGATTTAATTGCAGCGAACCAATCCGAAGAATATTATTTTAACATTCCAGTAAACTACGCCTTAGGCTTACTTAAGTCTTACGTTCCCAAGAATCAGAAAGAATTTTCCTTTGAGAATATAACTCCCTACAAAGTATTAAATTTTGTTTTTATTCATTAAATTTTAAAAACACCAGTTATATATATGTTACAATTATTAACAAAGTAATGGTCGATTTGGCTCCTTATGTAGCTGTCATCTTTAATAAAGCTGTAAAATCTGGTACTTTTTTCCAGATTTATTTAAGCCCGATGATAAAAATGGCCCAAACAACTAGTCCGATCTCTATTTTGCCAGTATTGAGTAAAATGTTTCAAAAAATCAATGCTTAATCAATTGTTTTTGTACTTTAACTGGAACAACCAATACATTCTCAACAGTTCGGTTTCACTAAGAGTTATATCTACTACTGACGCGGGTATTTCTTTTATGAAACATAAATACTTTAATGGTCATAGGGAAAGGTCACAAAATGCTATTGGAGTTTTTTTGTGACTTATCAAAAGCTTTTCATTGCGTTAGGCATGATATTCTTCTAGAAAAACTTAAATATTTTGGATTTAAGGGCCCTGCATTAAAATTAATTGACCCCTACCTTAATGAAATAATTTTGAAGGTTGTTATTAACGGTGCAAAATCAAATGGCGCTCTGGCACAAATGGGTGTACCTCAGGGTTTAATTTTGGACCTCTGCTGTATTTAATATATGTAATTAATTTGCCTTATTTTCTTAATAAGACTTGCGACATTGTACTGTTTACAGATGATACATCCCTTATTTTTTAACTCGTTAGAAAGATAAGCAACTATGACGTTGTTAGCAGTGCTCTGTCGGTGCTTATTGATTTAACATAAATAATCTAGTTGTAAATGCAAAAAATACTAAATGTACTTAATTTTCCCTGCCAAATGTCAAGTAAATTCATGCGCAATTATTTTAATCATTAATCATATCGGAATAATGAAAGATTTGAGTGGAGATTGTTGAGTCGACGGTCTTTCTAGGTACTGCGCTTTACTCCAAAGTTCAGTGGGGCACCCAAATGTCCTAGCAGGGAAACTGAGTAGTGCCATTTATGAAATAAAAACAATTCGAAAACACACGGACATAAATAGTGCTAGGCTAGTTTATTTTAGTAATCTTCACAGTCTTATGTCTTATGGACTATTGTTATGGGGCAATGCCGCAGATATTCAAATTAGTTATATTCTGCACAAAAATCGATCGTGTCTAAAAAGTCGATAGCAGGCAAGCTGTGCCGTCTAGCATTCCGTCCACGTTCGCAGAGTTCGACAAGGAGGAGCTGCTCCGGAACGTGTTCCTGAAGGCGCGGCGCCAGGCGAAGGAGGAGCTCGGGCGGCAGCTGAGCGAGTTCCAGGTGAAGCGGCAGGTCGGGCTCGGCACGCTGTACGGGCCCGAGGACAGCGTGCTGCAGCGCTGCTCGCTGGACAAGGCGCAGGAGCAGGTGGTCGTGGAGCGGCTGCTGTGCCAGCGGCTGGCGGCCGTGGCGGCGGGCGGCGCGGCGGCGTGCGGCGGCGGCTCCGCGCCCGACGCGCACGCCGCGCTGCTCGCCGCGCTCGTGGCCGCCGCGCTCTGTCTGCACTGCAGGTACGCACCCGTACGCACGCGCACGCACACACACATACACACATGCGCACGCGCACCCGGCGCGCGTAACTAGTATCAATTGTAATACCGATGACATCAAATTTACATGAAAATATTTATCAATGGGCGCGTTATCGTTCGTCTGAAGTGCTGATAAGGTGAATTACAAATTACGAAAATTGAACACGCGATGCGTAACTTTATAACGAGACGTGTAGAGTCGATTTTAAATTGAATGTTTCGACATCAAAATGTAATTTCACGATTGTTAATATTTTTTTTAATTTCGGCCTTCAGTGCATTTCGAGTTCTGTAACGGCATACATACATATTTCGCGATATGCGTTAAAATCGGTACGGAAAAGTTTGCTTCGAAATAATTTAGATGTTTTATAAATAAGTATTATTTCATACTATTGTATCGGTCGTCGTGTGACTAATGTCAATAAAATTAATAAATATTTATTGTATTGCGGGTAAATACGAAATCATTGACGTTTATAGAATCTTCGTTTATTTCGTAGTGTATTAAGTAACCGCTCTTAGCCGTGGTGTGTGTTTAGTTTATTTGTATATCATAACTTTGGAAAAGGACTGATAATAATATTTTATAGGTCGTGGTACAGTTTTTTGTCATAAATAATTAATTATTTCATAACTAAAATCGTAATTATGATCGGGAATTTAATAATTAATAAGGAAAATATACGGTGACGGAAATATATCGAAGTTTTCCTTCAATTCGTCTAAACTTAGGTATCATTAACGAGAGTTAATATAAATCATAATTTTCGTATATTTTAAGCGCAATAATATCGAAGTCAGTGGTTTGTTATCTTTGTGTTCGAAATGGTTAACTTGTTGGATATTGACGAAGAAGATGCGAAGGAAATCAGGAAGAGATGGTGGCAGTCGCCGAAAACTAAAAAGAAGAAAACGAAGTGAGATTTAATATAGATTAAATATATTTATGAAAGAGATCTCTTTTTTTTAGATTTGTTTTTTATGTATGTCAGTTTGCATAGTTTGTTTGTCTGATAAAATTGGCTTGTGCGTTATTAATTACTTGGTCGTTTTAACTTAGTAAAATACGTTTAAAGATATATTTGTGATGAAAAATATTAATTAATTTTTTCGGAACTTTTAATTTGGAGAATGCTTAGTAGAATAGTAATAGGAGTAGACTTCTTAGCTAAATCTAATATAAGGGCGATTTTTTAATTTTTATTATTGTTATTTTTCTAATATTTTTTGGGATTCAGTTATAAAGCGTATGCATTATCTTACTAAAGAATTTTTCAACCTGTGTCGGTCAGAAAACTAGGCTTACAAGCTTATGTGAGTTCTTTGGGATATTATCTAAGTATGTACGTGATACACGTTATAATATATATATATACAAATAAAAATTACTTTAAATTTAGTTTTCAATGAATTTAAAGGGCCGGGTAAAATATTTTTTCTTTTAGTTAAAAATTAAATTTTCAAAGAAAATATTCAAGCATGCGCTCGTTACGTTCATACAATTTTATCGATTATCACAGCGCCAGGTGTGTGTGGAGTCTTTCGACCCGCTCAATTGTTCGACTTAATCGACAAATAATATAATGACGTCAGTTAATTTGCAAAAAATATTCATATTCATAAATGATGTAAACCTGAAGGTTCCTCGTAAATCGATTTCTATATTCGTTAACATACGGAAGTAAAATTGATAAATTTGTTTCTGGGATACTCGTACACACATACGAAACAAACAAATATCTATACTGATATTATAAATGCGAAAGTAACTTATGTCTGTTGCAGACAGACAGAGTCACAGTCTTTCACGACTGAACCATTGAATCGAATTTAATAGGCTTCTCTTATATGGTTAATATTTGACGACCAACGACGCGAGCGCAGCCGCGGGTTATAACTAGTACTCATGTAAATGTTAAAGTCTGTGAAATATAAAGATTGTAAGTAAATGTAAAGCTATTCAGCGAAGTACATGTGACATGTGACCGACGCGTGCAGGCCGGCGTCGGTGGCGGCGGCGGTGGGTTCCCGCTCCTCGTTCCTCCAGCGAGATAAGCTCTACAAGCAGAGGCTCAAACAACTCACCAAGCAGCATCCGCAGCCCGTGAGTTGTGTTTTATTATCACATCGAGGCGAAATATTTAAACAATATAAAATATTATTGCATGGCGGAAATTTGCCTCTGGTTCGGGAAGAAACAGTCAGTCAACTTGGAAACTAATCATTTATTGTTTTCCGTCTAATATTCCGTTTCAAGCTATGCTTCTCATGTCGCAGTTATCGCTCCATATGTTTCAAATTCAATTCAAACCTGTCCAGTCCCTCTTGCACGATTACGTTATGTTCGGCACACGTTTAATTAACGTCCGTCGCTGGCGCGCAGTTCGTGGTGCGCGGGCACCACCTGCAGCTGCAGGCGCTGACGTCGGTGGCGCACTGCCACCACTGCGACCTGGTGATCTGGGGGCTGGCGCCGCAGGCCTACGTGTGCGCCGACTGCAAGCTGCGCGTGCACCGCGCCTGCGCGCGCGCCGTGGACGAGGGCTGCTGCCTCGACGGCGAGGCGCCGCCCAAGCGCCTGTCGCGCTTCATGGAGCGCATGCACCCGCCGCCCGGTCAGTGCCCGCCCCGCCCCGCCCCGCCCCGCGCCGCGCCCCACACCCGCCCCCCTCGCCGCACACTAACCCCCGCGTGCTCCTTGTGCAGGTCTCGACTCCGGCGACAAGAAGTCGAGGAAGTCGTCGGGCACCGCCAACTTCCTCAACAGTGAGTAGCGGCTACCTCATTTATCTTCTGTCTTTCTTGTCATTGCAAAGTCGAATGAAATCTTCGATGTAATCGTTCCTTAACTTGACGTTTGTTTTCAGTGGAGAGGAGTTTTCGAAAAGCGGAGGACGACACGTGGGACCAAACGTTAACACCTGCCGCGGTTCAAGGTGAGTCCTCCTCTCAGCTTCCTCTAGAACTAAAATAACCCATTAAAGACAAGACGTACACTTCCGAAAATAAGTTTTGCCATCCAGCGGTAATAACGCCAGCATATGTATATTACCACCTAAGTTGGCCGATCTCAGATTAGCGGACCAAGAATATTTGATATAAAATATACGATCAAAATTACTATACAATTGCATGTATATGTACATGTGCTTTCACATTTTTGTACCCAAAGATATCTGCGGGGGCATTTGTTTCTAACTTCTAACCGGTAAGTTTAAATCGCGCGTGACGTACAATTTACAGGAACGGTACTTGACGGCGCGTACATTATAGTTTTCGTGTATTTAGTTTTGATATTAAATATACTGCACGATGTTTGTTTATAAGATAAGAGGGAGTTGTTATTTTTTATAAAGATAAGAGAAAAATTATTAAAATAAATGATGAATGAGCCGAGATGGCCCAGTGGTTAGAACGCGTGCATCTTAACCGATGATTTCGGGTCATTACCACTGAATTTTTATGTGTCTAATTTCAACGAAATTCTGCCACATGTGTATTCTACCAGCATTCCAACCCGCTTTGGAGCAGCGTGATGGAATATGCTCCAAACCTTCTCCTCAAAGGGAGAGGGGGCCTTTAGCCCAGCTGTGGGAAATTTACAGGCTGCTAATGCTAATTAGTAGAAAAAATCTTGGTATCGTATGGTATATGGTATGGTATTCGTCGTACTTGAATATTACTATAAGTGTGGTGATAATAATATAGCTAATTAGATAAAAATCCGTTAAAAATTTAGTTGATTAAGTTTACTAATGTCTGAAAAGCGCTATACAACGATGATATTCATGTGTGGAACTGGTTGTGGGATGAATATCGAACAGAATCAAGGCCGATAGGATGGTATGATCGTTGGTTACATTAAGAATCATATTGCTCCGCTGATGATCTGGGGGGAGGGGGGGATTGGTCATTGTATTATTGTTATTTATATTTTGGACTAAGAATTGCGATTCAACGCTAAACGCTTATTCTACAGTACGAATCGTGTTGAATATGCTCCACGTCGATTTGTTAAAAAGAGTTTGTGTTGTTATACTTTAATTAATAACGTAATGTTATGTAACCAATTGTCTTAACTGAAAAATATAAGATCTTTACGTATGCGTTACGCGTCCATAATATTTATTATTATCAATTAAAATTATTAACTTTGTCGTTATAATAGGTTTTACAAGTTAATATATTTTATTTACATAAGAATTATTAGCATTAAATCCTTAGGTATATACAAATATTATAATTAAAAATTGACATTGACCCCGTTCAATAGCAATTCCGATCCTCTGAATAGTAGCTTATATATCGTAGTTTGTAATAAAATTAACACGTACGAACGTTGTCAATGCATTACTATCTTTTACGACGTGATCGCGTAGAACCCAGTTTGTCTCTACCGTTTGTCTATCGTGATAGAATAATGGAACGATCCAATCTGGATAAATAATAGCTCGGAGTGAGCGCAGTCACTCGATGAAGTCGCCCCGTTCCCATTAATGGCGCGGGTCAACCCTTGCGTGGGTAGGGGGGACGGATATGTACCCCCTGTACTTATGTATACTTTTAGTTTGATTTCATTTAATTATTACTAGCATAAATGAGTTGCACGATTAAAGGTTTCACTAAAATTACAAAAATTCTAAGTATAATATTATGAATGCGGAAATGAGCTTGTTTGATTGTTACGTTTTCTCCTATGTTTTGTAAGGAATTATGTGATAAATTTCATCCTGTTTGTCCCATCATGTATCTGACGTTATAGAGGCCCAAAGTTATTACATAGGTCATATGTATATCTATCCTTTAAAATCGGCTTAGGAAAGATAGGGAGAGAACGAATATTGAATACAAAAAAACAATGTAACGTTAAAAAAATAAAGAGTCAAACCCCATACACAGATCCATTTTGAAAAGTAATAAGAATCGTCGATGTGCAGTGACTTGGAAGGAAAACCTTGCACTCGCATGTGTAAGGCTTTTGTTGTGTATTTCTAAGGAATAACATTATCTAGATGTGGCTTAGTGAGTGAGTGGATTGTACGACCGAATGATGTACGTTATGTTAACACTATATTACATTAAACGTTAGCGTAACGTTACTCGTTTGTCAAAGTTTCGTTCAGTTTGGTTAATGTTGTTTTCTAAAACGAAATATATTAATTTAACAAAGAAATTGAAGTGCGGAAAAGGTAGTTATTATTTTAATATTTAAACATAGTCTCAGTATGTTTCGTATAATGTAATAACGCGTTAATTATTCCCTAGTTGCTAATTGTTTCGTAAAGTAGTAATTTGTTATTGTGTACTGTCTAATGTAAACTATATAATTAATTTACTTAAACATTTTGTTTATTTGTAATAATTAATGAGCTCCTGAAATTAACTGACGTAATACTTAAAATAGTGGGTCGTTTGTGTTGTGTTGTGTGTTGTTCTTTTATTTATAGTATATTTTTTAAGATCATTTTTAGACACGTAATACTGTGTTAATTACGGCTATTTACACGTAAACAGTCTTGTCAATATATAAATTATTTTCATGTTAATATTTCATAATTTTCAATTACACAAGGGGTTAAAGTAATACCTACTGATTTTAAGGAGGGGATTGATCGCAGACTTGAATATATAAATAATTTTATAAATACGTATTTGCAATTGTAATAAAAACGCAGATATAATTTTTGTTAATGTACACGCATAAAGACATATTAAACCGTTATTGTATTTATATATGTATAAGTGTATAATTTGTTGTATATTGAAAAATCAAAATTGATTAGACACGTTTTAAACGAGCATTCTTTTTTAAATATAATCTATTCTTTGCGAAACTTGAACGCATGTTTGCTTATATTTCAATTAAAAAGAAACATATGAAATTATAATATCGTCGCGTTGATATATCCACTTCTGGAGACAGGTAGGAGACCTGACGATATATAAATCCATTTAATAAAACTATTAATATATGTAAATCTTGTTGAGTTAGGAATTATCACAAGGTTTTTTAAAAGAAATGTAATATAAATATTTATGCTGAAGAAAAACACAGTCTTGTGATATTTTCTATGCTCGTCGCAATCGTATGCAATTATTCAGCTGCCAAATAAAAGTGTCCCGTCCGTTTGTATCATTTGTAAAGATCAACCGTCACGCTTCGACTGTGACTCATTCGAGAAATATCTACGCGCGAAAACTCCAGTATTAAAATGTTTACATAACAAAGTTATTTTTGTTGGCAACGACTTTTCATTTGTCCCGCGGACTAATGACACACATTATGATATGAGTGACGGTTAGGTTCGTCGTCCACCGCGATAACGCTGCGTAATGAACTAGTTATTGCGAGGATCAATTTCAAATTGAAAAAGCAAGCATTGAACTTATTAATTTCTAAATGATACTGCATTTTAGTGACTTTAAATATATTATTACAAATAATCTGCAGACTTCTGAGTATTAAGAAAAATCAAGCAAAAATATGTTGTAATTTTGCTGTTTGTGTTTACGAGACATTGTAATAAGTATATCACGCTAGGATTTTGTATAAATATCGATTGATGGGTTATGTCGGATAAGATGTTTGTCACTATTGTCGCAGCTAGTTAGAATATAACTGGATACTGTTTTTGTATTTTTTAATATTAGATTATTCGTGTTGCTTATATTATTTTACCATATTTCCTCTGTAACAATTACAGTCAAATCCTAAGTAGAATAGAGCCTTTGACTTTGTTTTCCTTAGCATAATTTGGGGAGATAAATAAATAAGATAGATGCATGAATAACAAAAATATATTACCGGTTGTTGTGACGGTAAAACCCAGAAGCTATATAAATATAAGTAGCGCTATGTATCGAGAGGATGTCTAGCATTATAATATGAGTGACATTAACTTGGGCCACATCCAGTGCTCTATATCTGCGCTTCCTTGGATCATCTACCCTTGACCCTCGACATAAAATGTGTTCATTAATTTTGAACTTTGTCGATCAGTGAATAATGCAGGAAGTTAAAAGCTCTAAATATCAGGCGAACAAAATTATCTTCATACGAATTCGCGTAAAATCATATCAAAAATATATAATAAATATCATGGATGTATGTCAATATTATTTGAAATTATAAATTAAGAAATGTTTACATTAAGAAATGTAAACATTTCTTAATTTAACGTTAAAACTTAAATACATTGATATAATTTAGCGAATATATTTTAAAAATAATTTATATTTATAGTTGAACATTATGATCTAGTGGAAATCTTGTAAGGCTACAACATCCCGAGGTCCTGTTTACAGATCCCCGTTCAGCAAAACTTAGGTTGTTTTGTTAAGTAATTCTCAATGCAGTGTTACTCAACCGTACTTTTGAAAGCTTTTAAAGTTCTTCGGACTATCGGATACAGATCATATCGTATTATGAGAGCTGATTTCGCTACTCTGACTGCTGTTATATTAAATATTAGTAGTCGCCCGCGGCTTTGCTCGTGTTTTTGAGATCGGTCGTTAGGTATTAGGCATGAGGCATAAAAAGTAGTCTGTCCCTCCATTGAGTTCAAAATTGCTTCATACCAAATCTCATAAAATTAAATTCAGTGGCAACAGACAGACAGTTATTTTCTTATTTATAATATTAGTATATACTAGGTATGTTCTGGTTCTCTCTCGAGACACTGTGGCTGAAATCGTTTAGGAAAACATCTTACATTGATTACTACTCATATACAAGATGAATTATTCTCGTGGAATTTTTAAAAGAAAATTCATTTGTTTTCAGAGCTTCCGTTTACTTCCTTAGAATTCTTATTCTATAGATTCTTTAAAGATGTTTTATTTTTTTAAATGTAAATGAAAATCTCGTATAATAGTCGACGGACCCACCGACGGGGTGTAAAATATATACATACATACGTCGAATGTGTGTATAAATAGATTTTTAATTGTTCCCTCCGAGTGGCCGTGACGCGTTCTCATATGCTGGATCGTTTATAGTTACGAATAGGAATGTCGGTCTACGCGCTTTTAAGAACAAAGACGTTTTATTATATATATTAAATATATGTTGAAATACGGGGAATTCATCGTTATTAAAGTTTATGAGCCGAGATGGGCCAGTTAGGGCACGTGGACACGTGGATTGCGACCGAAGATTTCGTTTTCAGACTCGGGAGTGGTTAAACTGTATTTTCATGTTCTGAATGAAGAAATCCTTCGTATTAGTTGAATATCTGCATCATATTTCCACCACTTTGCAAAAGCGCAGCGGGGTAGGTAGCTTTTCCCAGCATTGAAACAGACGAAATTTCTCGACAAAATCAAAATCTAAATGTTCTTTATTCGAGTAGAATCATAAAAGCACATTTGAATCATCGTTACAGTGGTGAATAAAATCTAAAGCTACAACCGATTCGGAAAGTAGATCCTACCGAGGAGAACCGGCAAGAAACTCAATAGTTACGCTTTTCCACCATTTTCATTACAGAGTATGTCTATGTAAGTACATTCGATATTAAAGTAATTAGTTCCGTATGTGTTATAATTGTACAACATTTGTGCGAAACTCAATTAAATTCAAATATAATATATTTAAATATACTTATATAGGCTAGTATGAATGTTAGAAGCAATATTTGATTCCAAATTATATCGTGGAGTCATTTGCAGTTTAGACACTTTGATTTCGGAGTGATAGTGTAAAATATATCTGAAATGAAACAGCCCGTCTTAGGCCTCTACTAGTGCTATCCACGGGCGGCTGGTTCATTTTACATACTGTATGATTGTCACTGTTCTCTGCGGTCATGTTTTGTTTAGCTATATTGATGCGCATACTCGTTAATAAATATATGGTTTTTGATTCATTAAGAACGTATCGGTATGACATTATGAACAATCGATGCGGAATCGTCCGTAGAGGTAAGCAGACTAACAAACGGGTCACCTGATAGTCACTATCGTCCATAGAAATTGGTGTAACAAATGTAAACCATTCGTATCTTCCAATGCGCCACCTACTGTAGAAGATATGATACTATGCCATGGAACATTGAGCCTGTAGTTACATTGACTCACCCTTCAAACTGGTACACTACAATACTATTTAGAGTGGGTACCACACCTACCGAAATGGGTTTGCACAAGGCCCTACCACCAAGTTAGCTAGGCCTTAATACACATAATAATTTTAAATACATATCAACCAAATTATTTATAGCTTATTGTAAAAAAAAACAATAAATAAGATAAATTATCTCATTAAATATAATATAGATAGCGTTCGTTGATATATTGATATATGTATATGTTTTCTTTGTTTATTGGAGTTAATTATTATTGAAAGTGAGATACTTTTTGAGTTTATTCATATTAGTATATTAATAGATCGCCCTTAAAAATGGCTACTTGAATACATTTAAATAATTATTTGTTCGACTCGAAAATAAACGAATATTAACTCTAGTTTAAAAACTAATTTCCAAAGGCGAAATTGGCGTGTAACATATAACTGTTTAGTACATACACAATAATACATTTCAAATAACAAATAAGCCGTAAGCATGTATTGTAAAGCGTGAAGTTTACTTTCAGTCAGTTTCAGAGCTTTAGCTGTAAGCTCGGGAGTGATTCGGGACCGTCCGCGCGGGTAGGACGTGTCGTTACAAATGTACAATAATTTGTACGTACGTACGTTGCGTACGATTTTACGTGTATAGTTGCTAATGTGTTTTGGAATTTTTGCACTCGTGACGTTTAACTTGGATGTTCGTTCAGTTTGTCTAACTAGACTAGTGGATTTATTATTTATTATATTTTGGGTAATATATACGTTTTATATAATGATATGTTTATGTAGTAAAGTATAATTATATATTATATATGAATTTATGACGTTAAGTATTGACTGGCCTCTTCTACTTTCTGTCATGTTTAAATTGAATGAATAATTATCTTTTTTATATAGTAATTCGAGCTACGAAACTAGGTTTGTTAGCAATAAATGATAATTATTTAATATTATAAACTGCTTGTATTATGGAAATTCGATAGTATTTATTACTCCATTCATCTATAAATGTTTGCATATCGACCTAGAGACTAAAGATATTTTTATTATTATTTAAATCTAAGGTAATAGTCATCACGATCTTTAACTTGATTGTCTCGTTGCTCTAGTGGTTATAAGGCTATATCTTTATGTACTGGGTTCAAATCCCGTCACTAGTAAATGATATGCTACTGGTCTTTTCTGTCGATAAACTTCGAGTAACTGATTGGATTTTAAAAGATGACATTTGGTAGTCCCGTTTCTCGAAAAGCACGTAAAACCTGGGCTTCTGATTAGTTCAGTTCTTGGCTGATAGCTTTTCCATCAGATAATGAGCTTGATGAACAATGATTAAACGACCGACTATTGCTATCTCTTTCTCATGCGTGGAGCGAAAAAAGGATAGCGTATATTTAAAAGAATCGACGTATATTTTACTTTAATAAAGAGCTAATTTAATTGTATGATGTTCGTTTTCATGAGATAGATTATAAGTTTTTACTATTCAATTAATGTCATTGTCGTGTCTCATTAACTTTTTAAAACGACAGAGTGTCATCCGAAAACTGGAAAGAAAACCCCTTTGGTATTTTAATTTAATTCCATTATCAATTCTAAAATTATATCAAGTACATTGACCTTTTTGTTTTATATTTGCAATTACGAAATGTTACACTATTTAGATGACGTCTGAGCATATGATTTTCGTAACGTCAGCTAATATTAAGAATGAGTGTCCGCGAGTCAAAGGCGATAGGACTCTTATAAAGGCAATTGGGCTACTGGACGCAATTGAGACGCGAATGACGTTCGATGTAGCGCCACAACGTGACTTGTTTATTTTTTGCGAACAACACAATTTATAAATATAAAAACACGCGCAAATCAATACAAGTGTTTGCAGAGAAACCTTATGGCGTCAGAAATAGTTACGTGTACCTTATGTTAGAAGAAGTTTCGCTTAAAATTATATTGTTATGTATTATTGTCGAAATTGGACCACCATCATAAAAATATCTAAAACTATAAAATTTTATATCAATAGCACTTGAGATCGGCTAAAGCTTATCTTAAGAAAATCAGTTTTCAGAGGAACTATTATGTTCTAATATATTATCTCTGACTATTTATGTAAAGATATTAGAAATTATTCACAGCTCTGTGCTAAGTACAAGTAACAGCCATTGAAAGATGAAAAACGATTTTGAAGTTTAACCACGCTGGTCCAATGTGATTTTACTCGACGGACCTCGATACAATGTTGTACACCGGTTGGTCCGCTTTGACTTATGATAAAGAATCGATCAATAGAGACGCGTATCTTTAACATAGAAGTATAATATACATACATACTGTTTATAATTCAATTACGGTTATTAATAACATCCATGATAATTCCAGTAACTTTAACTCTGCCAAAAAAATAAGTAATTCCCTTAATACAATGTTACAAGTGAAGTATAATGTCTCTTTTAGGTTTTTGACTGACACTCTGTATAAGATTAAAGTCTTAGTCCCGGGATCACCGTGATATAGGCTGTTTAATTATAAACTAGATAGTATGAGAATATGCCTCAAACTTTGAAGCTAAATACTTTCAGATATTAAATATGAAATGGAAAACTTGGCTGCCGAACTTACTTCAGCAAAAAGTCTCGAACTTCAAACTTTTCACGGTTAAAATATATTAATTTTGATATTTTATAAATAAAATGAAGAATGTTTTGTTTCAAATATCTATGGTATATACAATATCTTTTGTTTGGTTACATGATTTTATGCCGTTTTTTTATAGTTAATGGAACGCAACTCGTCGTGCGCGTATGCGTGTCCTACTCGCACTTGGCCGGTTTTATTATAGCATTTTGTGAGACTAAGACATGGGAACTGTAAAAATTAGAAGACATTTTAGAGAAGTCTGTAATTAAGCGACTTGCTTGTCAAATATAAACATAAACTTTGCCATTAGGGCGGTGGAACTTTAGGTATTCTTTATTTTTAAAACAAACCCCAAACAGAAGAGCAATTTATTACATTGATAGTGTAGGAGTGACGGGAGGTTCGGAGATTTCGGGCGCGGCCAAGGGCGCACCCTCCTTGGGGAGTCGTGTCCAAGAGAAAAGCGATTTTCCTATAGAATTAATTTTTGTTTCGTCACGTTTGAATAAACGTGTAATTAGTATTAATAAAGATCGTTAAGTATCAATACACTGTCGTATTCATAGGCTAACTCTGATAAAATGCGATCAATTCAGTACACGTGGCAGAAATAAATGGTGCAATTAAATTTAACCATGAAATATACTCATCACACTCAAGACTTATGTATTAATGTGAAAATAGTCCAGCAGCCCTAAGATCAGTGTCGAGGATGGCCATCGCAAGTATGCCACTAAAGCGGCTGAGAATGTCATATAACTCTGTCACCCCCTAGGGTCTGAGTACCCTTCAAAGTGTTCTGTGAAATAATTGAATTTAAAACACGTTGTAAACAAGCTGTTCTATAACTTAAAACAATCCATTCTTATTGCTAACTGAATACACTTCGTATCTATCGATTTCCCGTGCTTCACCCCCCCCTAATAGGAATATATATTTTAAGTTGAAGCGTTCTCTCTGCCCACACAGTGAACTTGAAACTTGGTTATTTCCGCATGGCTCCTTCCGCGATGTTTGCGAAGTATCAATACGTAGTAGATGTTTTGGTCGATTCGATTTCGCAAGCTCATGTAATAACAGAATAACAGTTTTAAATCACAGTTCTTGTCCTTACTGTTTATATCTTCTGACTTCTATTGAATACTAGCTGTGCCCCGCGGTTTTATCGCGTGGATTACATATAATAATAATATTCCTAAAGCCAAACAATAGCAAAGAGACATAAACAAAGTTTTGTATGCTATCGCGGGGGCTTAACGAAATATTCTAAAAATAGAGTTTTAATTTTAATTAACTAATTATATGCCTACAGTAACTACGTGTAGTGGTGAGAATGCACGCATCTTAATATTGATGTTTGCTGGATCAAACCCACGCACCAACTACTGAATTTTCATGTGCTTAATTTGTATTTATAATAAATTTCGTGCCCGGTGGAATAAACTCGAAACTTTCTTAAAGGGAGAGGTATCCTTAGCCCAGCAGTGGGAAATTTACAGTCTCTTTCTTTTACCTGCTTTTAATATGTACATATTAAAAATTATAAGCTGTTATAACTTCTGTTAGACTTAACCGATTTTGATGTGATTGAGACTAAACGGTACCTGTAATCATTCAATTGTTTAAATTGGGAAGTTTTACTCGTTTTAAAAGAGCAATTTAGACTTTAAAAAAAGCAGTCATTTGACATCACAGACAGACGCTACAATTTTATATATTTGTTACAAAGTGTACAACATAAAGATTAAATAAAAAACGGTATATAGGTATACCGTTTTTTAACAACTGACATAAGAATCCGCCGAAGACTTACTAGGACTGATAATTTTGTAGTAATTACATCATAAAGGTATATGTATGTACAGTCAACAAATGCAGCTTATAACCTTGTTCTGTCGTTCCCACTGACACAATTGCTTAGCATTTAGGAGAAATGTCAGTGAACAATAATATCGGCGGCGGCAGGATGCGATAGTGACATCCCAGTGATAATTGTACCGACCATGTTTCCAACGCAACTTTAAAACATTATAGTATCTGAACAGATGTGAAGGAATATGCCGTTAAATAGTGTCGAATTATACTTTATTCAAGTAGCGTCTTATACCATTTTTAACTAGCGGTAGAGCTTTAGGCTAGGGATAGGTACCGCTCACTCAAAAATATGTTGTTGAGTCATTTTGTCTACATTTATAGTACCAAGAAATGTACTATGCCACTATTTAAATAAGGCAGGTGGTATATTTTTAAATATTCGGTTAGCAAGCAAAATCAGCTTAATAGTTATTTTGATACTTTAATATGTTTTTGTCGGCCATATAAAAAATTCGAAACCAAATCTGGTCAGAAACTAAATCAAAGGAAGATTAGCATTAGCAGCCTGCAAATTTCCCACTGCTGGACTAAAGGCCTCCTCTCCCTTGAGGAGAAGGTTTGGAGCATATTCCACCACGCTGCTCTAATGCGGGTTGGTGGAAAGGAAGATTAGAAAAAAAAAATGTTTTAATACATAATTATTATTTGGTCCGAATTATATAGCAGTTTGCAATAACTATAATAAATTTATTTTACTTACTCGCTGATTGTTTACTGTAGTTTAATTTTCTATGAAATCAATTTCAAGTCTGCTCGATATTACATTACTTGCTGTTAAATTAAGTTATTTTTTCCGCTTAACAAAAGTAATTTACTTTCTTATAAAATTGGAGCTAGCTGACCGTTTAACCAATACACTTGAATAACTATGAGTATGTTAATAATGTACATATCCTGTCAGAAAATCGGTACATACAAACTTTGCACCTTTTGATCTTATGTTCCTTACTTAAAAGGCTTACCTCGGGGTAGATGTGTTGACTTCGGAGTCGGAACGGTACGTTTAACAAAAGGTTAATTAAAAAAAATATTCGATATGCAAGTCTTTTTTTTTGTGTTGAATTTGAATTCATTAAATTGTTTGACAAATTATAGGTATTTTATTGTCTGGTGATAATTAATTATCAAATGTATTATTAATAGAACCACTTATTTTATGAACGTGAAAATGTTATTCATAATTTTATCAATGTTTTTTTTTGTTTCTAAAATTAAATTTCATTTGTTTTTTTTCAAAACAGGACCCCCGATAAATGTTCTGTTCTTAATATTGTGGTGTCGTGGGTCAAGGTCAGTTCTCGATTATCCACGGCCGAGTGCCCTGTCGGTAACGCACTAAGTGCGAGGTTCTGTTGTTAACAGCTTTTTGTTGTGAGTGGACACCAGCCGGTGTGTGCGCGGTCTTTATGATTTTGTACCGATTTAATTCGTATTCATTCATCATCTCGATGGGTCGAGGGTATTGTTTTGATTCTTTTAAAATGAAATGCATCTGATATGTTGACAAGAGATACAAACTGCGTGTATGTGTATATTATACTCGTATATCGCGTGATATATGCACATAACTTATTAAAGTTGGGATTGGCCTTTGTAACTACTACTACGTACTACGTACTACTAAACATATATATTTCAACTTGGCCTATTAAAAGCTCATGTCAAAAAAACATTGATAAATTATTTATATTACTCAAAACAATATTGTATTAAAGATAAAAAGCGTAGACTGAATGTTTATTGATTTCTAGGCAATTATAATGTTGGAAAAGTGCAACTAATGAGTGCCTTGTCGGTTCTTCTCACTAGAATCTATTTTCCGGACCGGCGGTAGCTTGTCATTTAATTCAACTGACGATTGAAAAGTGCCTTTATGATTCTACTTGAATAAAGAATATTTTGATTTTATTTTTTAAATCGTATTTATATATTAAACGCTTTTATAGTTCTTTGCAATGATGATTATCTTACTAGGCAGGACATTAAAATTCACACGTGTATGTGGATAATATTCTTATAGTCCGAAGGGATAGCATAATGTTTGATGCAGCCGGAAATACTTACAGGACCAACGGCTTTGGGTGCTATCAGCGAAACTCAAACAAAGATTCTTCCATCAGCGAAATTATAGTATAGGGAATCAGATTATGAGGTCGTAATAGAAATTAACTGCTCAATAAGGTTTAATTACCGGCCGTCGGGTCAAGGACGTGGTTTAATTACCGATGCTCTCGCGATAATCATTACGTAGCGCTATTGGATTGCTTAAGTTTATGTGTTGGTTATGTATAAATAATACATTAAGAACCCAATTAGTGAAAAACGGTAGTCGAGGAAATATATTTTTAGTATCCGTTTAGTTATAGTTGAATGTGAAACCTGTAGAGCTGTTCAGTAAGATCAAACTCGGAACTCCTCGCAGAACACGATCGTGAATTGTAAGAAAGTCATATATAATTATAGCGTTTAACAGATACACGTATCGAAATCGTTATCGTAAGTTTGGTCTTCAACGTTTCACGAGATTTAGACGAAGTGATTTCTTGCTGAATTTATACGTAACTGCCATTTACAGTCATTTTTTTTATGTATCGCAAAAGTAAACAAATTTTCATCTCTACATTTTCATGCCTGTGTTTTTTTGTGTTTGCTTTGATGTTTTTACTATAATTATGAATGAAATATCGTTTTCGAATTGTTTTAATAAATAATATTCATTTGCATATTTGCTATATTTACTTTCATAATTATATCATATATTGAGTAAAAACTTGCAAAAAATCTTGGAGTAAACGCCTTTTTACTCCAATGTAGAAAATGTCCATATGCAATCAAAATGCTCCCTAAAAAGTTTTTTTTTCTTCAAACTTACCTTCAAGATCCACCCCACCATGGGACCATTAATATTAACGGCGAAGGGGACAAGACGCCCCCTAGACTGTATAGCGGTCCCGACATTCCACAGATTACTCCGACCCGCTAAAAATGACGAAGATTCCGAATTCGTACCTCGGATGAGAATTGTTATCGAGGCTATTTGTATGTTTATTATTGTGTCGTTTTATTATATGGGAATGTTAGAGTAAAGGGCATTAGTCGTGACAATAGTTATGAAATATTCCTTTTGACATTCGTCGACTTTTTTGATATAGGTAGGCGGACGGGCAAATAGGCAACCTGATAGTAAGTAGTCACCACCGCCCATAGACATTAGCGCTGTAAGAAATATTAGCCATTCCTTACATCACCACTGCGCCCACAACCTTGGGAGATAAGTTATGTCCCTTGTGTCTGAAGTAACACTGGCTCACTAACCCTTCAAACCGGAACAATAATACTAAGTATTGCTGTTCGGTAATACATACCACCAAGTAAAAGCTCTTGAAAGTATTCTTTAATACAGTTTAGTTTACAAGTTTCGTAAATTGTACGGTGGACTATTCTTCGAGCGTATACGTTCTAATGCACCGATTTTCCCCTTATGAAATGAAATTCATTAACTCAAGTTCATTATTAGCTAAAATACAAGTTATAAAATTATAGCCGTGACGTTGTTATTACTAAACAATGAACGGCTAACAGAAACTAACAAACGCTACCGCGAGCGCTGCCAAGATTTTCGTTCGGGACTACGTTGCATTCTCCGCGAAGAACACTTGTATGGAACTTGACAGCGTCATTATAATTTCTAAAATAACTGACGCGCGCGCATTCCCAAACGTTGTCGCGTCTCGCGTGTGCGCACATATTTCTATTTGCGAACTTCCGTGGTTGCTGGTGGAACTTCTCTGGTATGGTAACGTTTTATGGCCAGCTAGAGTGTCTTAGGTCTGGTTTATTTTAGGGAGAACATCAAAAGTCTAAGGAATGCAGTTACTATTTTGTTTTCCCCTTACAACATTATATTCGCTTTGCAATATACTTCTTTGTGTAGGTACTTGGACACGGATCGAATTTAGAGAGATCGGATTCTGTAAAATCAAAATAAAGTAAAATCTTGTACATGTCCTGATGTATTAAAACCTTTTCATATTTTAGAGAGGTTTTGGAACTTATTCCACCACACTGATCCAACGTGGTTTGGTGATGTTAGCTTAACCATGACACCGTGTGGCTAATGATCGAAAATCGTAATAATATTATAGGATTTGAATGTAGAGCTCCTGCTGTAGGAACTGTTAGCTTTTTCAATACGTAAGTCTCTAATGAACTCGGAAACATTGCATTGTGAATTTTGTCTGGTTTTTAGTGAATGCAATTAAATTAAAAGATACTTAGAATATTTGCTCAGTGCTTTCGGTTCCTTCAGCAGCCACTTACTAATTGGCTGATAGAAAAGTCACAATTCATGAAAGTTTTCGTAGCGTCTTTAATGATTTGTATACTTTATATTTGCACACAGTGGAATAGCTTACATAAAAAATATATTTTAATGATGAAACATTTTTTTAAAGCAATTTTTGAATTCCATTTCTTTAGCTATAAAATAAGACTGGTTAGTTTGAGTATGACACGTGCATCGAAGGCTCTTTACTAGAAATTATATCTGACAAAAATTAAGATTTAACGATTAACGTTATTTATTGGTTTTAACTTTTATTTAACTGAGATGTCTCATTATTATTGTTGATCGATTTTGCTCTCGTAAAATATGTTATTGTTTTTTTTAAATGTTGACATAAATTAAAGTTTGAATGTTAAAAACTTTTTTAAAGAAAAGGGACTTGTTTTTTTGTGTTAGAGTTTGACGTATGTCGTAAGATTGGCTGTGGTTGAATAACATATATTAAGAACATCAATGAGGCTGGTCGGTGGTCGGTACAGTTCGCTTAAACCATTTCAATGGAAATAAATATGGCCACGTGTCGTTGCAGATGTGACGTAGCGTCAGAAAAACATTTGTTTTATGACAATTTTCGCAATCAGCCAATTCGTAAGCATATGATTAATAATTTTCACTTACATTACTTAGCATTTAATAAAAACCTTTTATTACATGTATACGTATTGATATTATTATAATAGACATAATTTGTAAAACACAGGACTAAATAAAAATTATCGCAGTTTTATCGAATAAGTACTTTTTTCTTGTGGCAGAAAGGAATCTATATCCTTTAAAAATATATTTATTAACTTACTGAACAGTATTAACGGTACTCGACCTTGAAATTCTACTCTTATCACGCCCTAGGAAGTTAAAATAAAAAATATATCATTTTCGATTTTTGTGTTGACGCTACGTTCAGCGGATAATCGGCGCACGTCGGGCCGAGCCGGTAATAGAAGGCGGTTCCGGTCGGACATCGATCCACAAACAGTACTATTTCGGGTACAGCGGCCCTCGTGGCCAATTGTTTATGAGAAATGTTATGTGGAATTTAAATGATGCAACCTGCTTTACCCCTGTTAAAGCTTTTTATGACGTATTAATTCAAGTGATAACCTGGAATTCAAATCGACGTACAAGGAACGATATATAGAGTATATGTCTTATATTTAATTTGGGTAATCAGACTTGCAAATCGGCCAACCAATCCTTACATCGCCAATGTATCACCAACCTTGGAAACTAAGATGTTATCCCTTGTGACACTGGTTCATTCACCCTTCAAACCGGAACCCAACAGTACTCAGTATTGCTGTTTGGTGGTATTAATTGTGATGAGTGGATGGTACCCCCCACTGAATTATATCATAGTAATTCAAGCAATATATAATTTATATGATCGTTGTTATAAAAACAAAAAACATTTATTTATATAAAAGATATATTTAATTCATATTGTGAATAACAAACCGTAGCTCGATGAAAAGCAATATATTAATTAATTAGATAGGACTCTGCCAAAGGGCATCAAACCCAAACTAAATCTCTAACCGGCGATGGACTTATGCCAAGTGAGTCAGTCAGGATTCCCTTCTGACTCATTAATGACGGTTAGAGACAATTATCGCCTTTATATATTACCATTAAGGGTTATTTCACTGTAAGCAAACGCTATCGCCAATGTCATCAAAAAGAAAAAACTAGAGATGTGTAAATCTCCTCTGTCAGCTGATTTTATTATATATATATTTTTATAGAATTAAATTTAACACTAAGAACATTGATTTATAATAGCTCTGTGTCCGATTATATTTGGGTTCAATTCAATATTAACCACAAATACGAGAGGAATAGTCTGGTTACATATATACCCTAGAAGTTATTAAGTAAAGTCAAAAGATGGAATTACTTAATTTAAAATGTTCCCCTTGATCCGAGTTCATTAAAAATAATAATTAATCTCGCAACATAATTTGCTTCACTAATTATTCCAATTCATTGAGTCGGAAGCTTCCTAGTTGTCGAGCGTATCACGAGGACGTGGACAATATATGGATTATGTATAGTAGATGTCGACCCATCATGGAAGGACACGTATTCGTACATAATGTACGTTAACTCCTGTATATATACAGTTTGTTCACTAACGAAGACGCGCCCCTCCACTTTGAAATATCGGTGTATTTTGGTGTGAGTGACGCTTGCTTACAAAATTTCCTAGTGTGCGTGAAGCGATCAATATAAGAGTAAAATAAACAAAAATATTCAGTTTTACGTGTAGTTAAGGTGATAGAGACGCGCCTACGTGGGCGATAAGATCTCTAATGATGAGAAATTATATACGATAATATTTGTCAATATTGTAAAGTCGAAGATTTGATTCCAATGCGCGTAGCATATGTAGGTATCCGGTAGGTATCTAGTCCGATTTGAAAATATAATTACGTCGGCTAGTCTATTTGTTGCGAACAGTTATTGCTAATTCACACCTCGCTACACGTTTAAAGCGGGTGAAACTCAGAGCAGCGGTCGTGCGTTTGCGATGTAAGATGTGGTTGATATTTCTTACAGTGCCATTGTCTATGGGTGATGGTGAGCACTTACCATCAGGTGGCCCATTTGCCCGTATGCCCGTATACTTTAAATATGTACATATAGGTATAAAAATGATAACAGGAACTTAATTTCTTCATTATTTGAAAATATAAAAATCTGAACTGAAATTATTTTTTGACGATATTTAATCAGTGTGTATAATGCATCTCGTGCTTATGCTCCGATAAAAAATCCATATGCATATCCAACAAACTCCATGTCTGAAAAAAGTTCCTCAACGTCAAAAGGAAATCGGAACCTTCGTCCGACACGAATTTACAGACTGTTATTTTAATTATTCTCACAAATTCTGTAAAAAAATTCTCTGTATGGTTTATGATTTGTAAAAATACAAAGATTTATATGCAAATATATAGGTAATACATATGGGGTCAGGTGAAGTCTAGACAAGCATACAATAATAATGATACATGGCGTACGATAACCCTCGCGGGACATACGTATGAACGTTATTTGCGTCGGTTTTTGTGGTATTAGTGATTTATGGTGTTAGAGACATTATTTTTTAGCTGTAACATAGCCCATGGAGTTTTCATATGGCAGTGGTTATTTATTTATTTGCAGTTATTTTATATAAATATATTTAATACTAATTGCAATGCATTATATTTCGCCCTGTAAACGTACAGAAAACAACAAAACTCAAAATAAATCCGATAAAAACGAGTAAACACACATAGTACTTACTTAAGAAAATATTACCTATGATGGGGATTCTGACTAGAAATGAAAACAAGCAAGCATCGTCATCAAAAATAAACTTGATCAGTAATTGAAATATACACGAAGACAACGAACAATAGATTAGTTTATTAAAAAAAACATTAAGATAATTAGCATCGAAGGCAGCATATATATTTGCTCAAAAAAGAGGAGAAACAAAACTAACGAAAATTTAATAAAGGGAGAAATGGATGTACTTTGCAGCGTTATTTAACTTAATGTAACGAACATGCAGCCTGTTTCAGTGAGGTCCAATATTAATTAATTATGCGATAGATGTGTCGTGTGTTATTAAATTTGTGGAATGGTCCTAAATATAGAATCAACTTGATTAATAAAATTTAGGTAATCATTATTTATATAGAGAATTTAGAAGCGTCGAATGATTTTGTTGATTTTCAAACAGGGTAAACTCACTCGTTTGTATTTTATTTAAACATTGTACATATATTATTTAGTTGATTCAAAAGATTGACATTCTTGCACATATAACGGTAGAATCTACATTTCTAAGTGGTAACTTTACGTCACGTATAATCTTTTAAAAATGTTAATTCGAAGTGCTTGCTAGTAAGTGCTTGATTCAAAATGACAAAAATTTATAATAAATTTACAATAATTACTAGAATATAAAATAATAATACGACATATTTAGACAGCGTCAAAAGGAATTAATGAGGAACTGTATGACAACGCTATGAATTCTAGCGGCGCTGACAAAGGGAATCTCGAAGCGCAAATATGGGACATTATCAAAAGGATTCACTGTCTCAACTGACTGCGAAGATAACAAGTACAATACAGTTAACATGAGCAGGAATATTACACAGGAGTGATTCTAGGTCTTCGCTTCACATAATCAGAGAAGTCTCTAAAGTTGAAGGAGTATGGAAACTTTGTCATGAAAAACTTTTAACTAGTGACTTTAATGATAGGTTTAATTTTATATAGTATACAGTTGACGTCGATGAAATGTAAAGAAGATTATGAGATACGAAAACTGAAACTGGTATTTATGTGAAATTAGTATCCAATTCGTTGTATATGTTTGATTTGTCTCATAAAATATCATAAAGTCGCGAAAACTTGCAAAGACCGCTTTAACGCTTTATCGCAAGGTTGTCTGAAATATGTATGTTAATATATCTTTCAGACAAGCTTGGTGAGAAAATAATATAATAATTATTTTAGTTAATAGAAAGAAATATAAACGAATTAGCTAGTGATTCCGCTTAACTAGATTACATATCAGTAAAGCTATCGTGTATGAACACAACGCCGAACACGGTCGTGAAATATCAGAAATTGACGCGCGAACGCATCAAAATAGCTATCACCATAAGTCGGTTTTCAACATCTCACGAGTGGTATGCGAAAAGACTTCTCACAGAATAACACTGCTGGGATTCTTCCGTACTTAACCGACTTCAGAGATGTGAGTAATGCGACCTTGACCGCTTGGAAGCCAGCCAGCCGCTGATGAATCGTATCGATTAGTTTCCTTGTAAGATATATTCCGAATAAGTTGACGATCATTCGTGCATTCGGGAGCGGCTTTAGTTACTGTTGTTCATTTCAGCATGTTTTATACAGTGACCTCGATTAGGTATCTCTGTAACTAAATGTATTTGGAGTAGGGGTTATTTTTGACTGCATACAATATGTCTTTTTATAAAAGCTTTTATTAAATTTACGTACGAATTTTTTAATATCTAGAAATTCTATTTAAAATGTTTTTGCTTTATGAATCTGCACGAGAGAAAACTGTATATTTTTCAATCGAAATTAAAAGCAAACGTGCAATAAATAAGAGTAAACAGGAAATTCAGACTTGAATTCGTTTGATAGTTTGAATGCGGTAATCTCTGAGTCTACTAATCCGACTTAAAAATCACAGTAGAAAGACTATTTGTTAAGGGAGCTATAACTTCGAAGCGTGGCAAAGATGTTAAGTTTGGACGGATGAACAGCTTAGTGTATTTATGAAGTTTTAAATTAATTCTAACGAGAAAATGTAAATACAAAAATGTAACAACGTCTTAATGGTATTAGTATCATATTTATATGTCCGTTCTGCAAAGCAAGACGTAAGTTTAATGAGCTAAATAATAATAACTGATATCCTCCCAGAAGATATCGATTACGGGACGCGGCGAATTTCTCAACAGAAAAACGTAATAACTTTTTGGACCCGACCCGGGGCTTCCGAAGTTAAGCCTTATAAGCTAACCGGGTCGTTTAAAATTATCCTGTATTTCATCCATGATGTAATTTATACGTGAAGATTTATTTGATTCTGTTAAGTCGTTTGCGCGTGTTAATTTAGCGGACGTATCATTTTTATATAAGAATATTAAGTTTGTTTTATTTTTTTAAGGCTGAGGACTTAATAGGTCGCCAGATGATATTATTTTCTTGAATACTACCAGTGCGAAAGAACTTCTTACACCCTTAATTAGCCGCCAGCTATGAGATCTAAGATGTTTGATTCAGTTTGTCTATTTTAAACTGGGCACTTTAACCTTATCCTTTAGAATCAAAGAAAGATAATTTTTAGTAACGATATAATTAATGATGGCTGCTACTCAGGCAGGTGTGCATAATACACTACCATCAAGTATAAGTTTATTTATGTGATAAGAAATGAAGGATTTAGGTTTCGTAGGAGAAAAGTTATAACATGACATGACATGACAATGCCATGTACAAAACCGGTAAATATTCAATTCTTACGATATATACGTACGTACGTACATACTACTCTTAGAAGTGCATAAAAGAACACATGTTAGATAACCGGTACATTCGGTTCGCTCGTTTTTATTTTTAATAGAAAATGATGACTTGTTTTACGATTAGCGTACCTTTTGCGAACTGCCCGATGTTGATAGTAAAGCAACAATAAAATATCGTCAAGAAAACAATCCGATTGCCTGGCGCCGCGCCAGACATCTGGCATTATGTACACTGCTGGTGTAAAATGTTTTCGACTTATCGAAAGTTTTCAGCTAAGTCAGATTAACTGATCTGATGTTGAATAATTAACGTTCATTGGTCGAC
Organism: Vanessa atalanta; assembly: GCF_905147765.1. Taxonomy (NCBI): domain Eukaryota; kingdom Metazoa; phylum Arthropoda; class Insecta; order Lepidoptera; family Nymphalidae; genus Vanessa; species Vanessa atalanta. The sequence goes on from NC_061896.1 coordinate 7,983,576, forward strand.
CATTGCGTCATTGCTCGCTGCCGACCAATAAGCGTTCAGATAGAAATGTTTAATCTGACTTTAATCAGTGCTTTAAAAACTAGAGTTTGCAGTGTTTTTGTAGATCAGTTGAAATAATGTTTGTTACATTACAACCTTTCGATACAAATTTACTTTTTATTTATCACAATTTATTGTTTCCGTCACTCCGTCTCTTTTTAGAGGTTCGGCGTTAGGCGTTAGGCATAAAAAGTTCCTTGGAGTTCAAGTTTGCTTCATACATCAAATTTCATCAAATTCTGATATATTTGGCCGTGAAAGAGCAACACAGACATACAGAGTTACTTTTGCATTTATAATATTAGTATAGATTTAAGAAATAACAAGTTAGATGTTATGTTTTCTTTTCAAAATAATAATGCTCCCTAAGAACGTATAACACGAGTCACGAGCGCTACTCCGCTGTTATACCATGTTGATATTTTAATCTCTTGAACATAACATGCGTGGCTTGCATTGCTTTGACTTTGACATTGTCTGTCGTTTGCTTAGATTTTATGATCATTTTTAGGATACCGAGGCTTCTGTGAATTCTCGCAATATTACCCTTTCGCGACGCCCACGTTTGCGTATTAATATTTAACTAAGTTTATAGTCGCTCAGATTGTTGTTTATTAGATTTTTATTAACTCTTTATGTTTCTCTCATTCAATATTCATATGATGTTTTAGTTAGGGCGCTGAGTTTGCTTAATAAACAGAAAATACCAAACTTAACCGAAAGTCACGAGTTTAGGTACGGGCTAGTTCTTTTTTATAGAAAATGTAGACAGACTTGCAGAAATGGGCCACCTGATCGTGACTACGTGACTACTGTGATTCACCACCAATCCTAGTAACCAAGATTTTATGTCTCCTCCTGTAGTTACACTGGCTCACTCACCCTTTAAACCGGAATACAATGAGATTATGTATTGCTTTTTGGCGGTACAATATTTGATGAGTGAGTGGTACCGCAAAGTAAAAGCTAGGCGTAGCTGTTGATTTTTCGTGTGTTACGAGTTCAGACAAACATCTTTAGGAAAGCTATAGATGAGAACAACAGGATGAACAGTTTATTGCTATAAAGTCATTGTAGATAAGATAATATACTGGACAAAAGAAATTACCAATTTTTTTTTTAATGATACAGCTTACGTTATGCTAGTAAATATTCTGAGAAACCATTGGTGATATATCGCTTTGTAAAAAATAATCTAACCAGGGAGGCGTATTCTATATTGCAGCCATATTTCATCAGAACCGGCTCGTACACAAAGCCTCGCTCGCGTTATGTTTGATGCGATATATCGATTGATTCATTCATTAGTAATGCTAGGTGGCTGACTGCGGCTCATCCGGGACTGTACTAAATTTGACTCGTGACGAACTTGAAACAGCAAGAGTTGCCACACTCGTATAGATCGATTGAAAACTTAATGTAAGATGTATTTTAATTGGTAGCTGTGTATAGCCTGTCTGGCTAAGAAATACTATTGCACGTGTTCCAGTTTGAGAGGGTGAGAGATCAATTGTTACTACAGGTACAAGGTACATAACATCTTAATACCCAAGTTTGGTGATGCTTTAAAGATGTAAGGGACGATTAGGTTATATTTCTAACAGTACCTATATCCATGAGCGGCGGTGACCACATACCTTCTGCTAGTCCATATAACAATACCTATTGAGAAAACAAAATATCAATTTAATTTATATTAATATTCTCATAATTTGATGTTGTCATAAGAATCTGAACTTTATTGAAACAACTGAAGCTAGACCGTTTATTTTATCGACAGTGCTTGAAAGTTTTTCCATACAATTATCAGGAGATTTCGGTGAATGTAATCGATGAGATTGTTTGAAGCCTATAACAGCTACAGAAGAGCACCCTGCTCCTATCCTAATGGCCTATCCATTATATCCTATCCTTATTAGTTCTATCCATTGGATAAGATTCGCTTCCCATCTTATAGGTAAAGGTATGTAAAATATAGGTCCCCTTAATTTAATCATGAAAACACCAACAATGAAATTTATGGTATATCAATTGATTTTATAGTTTAAACATTTGTAGGATTTATGGGATTTTACATTTACCGATGTTTGGACTTTGGATGCTAGCAAGCTTTATTTAAATTGATTACGTCGGTATTACCGCGAGTGTTATCCTCTTTAGTTGTTTACGTTTTGACGAGTCGTTTATGTAATTGTTAAAATATGTATTTTACTTGAAAATCGGAATTTGTTTTGTCTTTTGATGATTATGTATTTACCTAAATAAATGACTAAAAGTTTGTTTGAATTAAGTTGTTCAGTACAGTATGTTCAACATGACAGACATATAGTATAGTAAAGACATACGTTGTATTATTGTTTTAATTTACAGGAGCACATCAAAGTATGGTATGATTAAAGTACAAAAACACATATTGTGTATTGTTGTAAAGATTCGGCTGCGACCCACACTTGCTGGTTACTTCACGATGTTTTCCTTCAACGCTGAGCGTATGATTAATTATAAAAAAATATTGAAGTACAAGAGAACTGAATAGTGGCGAGGCTTAATCTGCGATTTTCGTTAAGGTTCACGTTCACTGGTCTACCTCAACTCCAAGTCATAAAATTTTAAATGGATAAATTGTAAAATACAAAGACTTTTCTATCATCTCGTAGCGTAGGTTGATTCAAAGATTATTTTTATTGTATGACATTTCACGGTTCTCCCATCGACCAGCCCACGCGGATTGAAAACGTGGTGCGTGGGATGACTTTAATATAATATTTTTATAAATACAACCCTTCGGTTAAGTTATAAATGAGATATTTTTTAAGCAAACATTTCTGTATTTTTTTATGTTTTTTATGTTTCAATGATATTATTCTTTTATATGCCCAGTGAGCTGGAACTCCTTTTCGGAGCATTAATTTAAACAATATCAGTTAAAAAGATTTGAAAAATGAAATGATTGCCTTCTGACTATTTTTTTTTATATCGGAAGGCGGACGATGATCTGGGCCACCTGATGGTAAGTGGTCACCACCGCCCATAGACAATGGCGTTGTAAGAAATATTGACCATTCCTTTCATCACCAATGCGCCACTAACCTTGGGAACTAAGATGTTACGTCCCTTGTACCTGTAGTTACATTGGCTCACTCATCCTTCAAACCGAAACACAACAATACTGAGTACTGCTGTTAGGCGGTAGAATATCTGATGCGTGGATGGTTTCATAATTCCGGTTATTTTCGCCGGTTCCTCTCAGGGCAGGGTGTTTTTTTCGGAACTGATGGTAGTGATTGAAAATCGAGTAAGTGTAAGCTTCTATATTGAATAAAAAATTAATTGGTTTAAATAGATTTATTTGAGGAAGCGATTAGGGATATATTGGCCGCTTGTTAATATGTCACTACTGCTCTGTACCTTCGCTAATGTCCACCAGAGGATCTAAAATGAGCTGATATTGTGTTCATATTCACTTTTGATTCTGCAAATAATACATAACGTTTTTTGGCAATCGTATAAATGTTGCCATTACTATATGAAAAGATGTCCTTTACTAAAGTTCACTTTCAAAATGTCAAGGTGACTTAAAAAGGTACGAAATGATCACGCCTTGCTGAATTTACCCTGTTTTTATTTCGGGATTATGATCTATCGGCTCTTCGGAAGAGGTGATAAAATACCTATCGAATTTGGGCCATTGATCTGATACTGTATTTTTATACACATCTTGTGTAATCTTGGTTTATTTTTTTATAAGCCCGTCTGGGTAGTTACCAACGATACTTTGTTTAAATTTGTACCAGTTTAGATACGGAAAGTGATATGAGAATTTAATTATCATGAAACCTAGTTATCATATACATGATTAAAAATAAACGTCTTTATTGGTTTTTTATTACAGGGGCGAATTATAAAAGTTTTCGAGTTTGCCACTATATAACTTTATATAACAGCCAATGTCCTGACTTGAAATTTAAAGCTGGTCTAGCCATCTCTTTGTAATTTGAAGGCGTACGTAGGAATTATATCTTCTATATTTGTGGTTAACGGTGTGCTGCAAACTCATATATACGTATATAATATGAAACTTTTTTGAGCGAAGCTGCGGCAAATAGTGCTTGTTTAAAATATACTTTTATTAGGTAGAATATCTCGCGTTAGGTTTGGTGAAATTTTCTCATTGGGTCTGACCTAGATTCTACGTCGATGAGGCCTTAACGCTTGTGCGGTACCAAATTCACGGTTTATTTCACACAAATTTCACACAATTAACGACGTTCCTGTCGTTACCCTGCCCGACTAAATGTCATCGCATTTCGGGACCCGACAGTTGTTATGAATTTAAGTTTTTTGGACAAATTAAGAAGTCATATTGTTCATTGATGTTCATTTTATAACTATGTACTTTGGATGAAAGTATGTACAGTTTATTTGGTTGGGTAATATACTTTTATAAATGTCGAGTAAAACTTTAAATACAAATAAAATTAATATGTTCCTGTTGTTTTATCAATATTTACTAAATAACAATCAACAGCAGACGTGCCATATACCTGACATCAAAGGGTTATTCGAACACACACAATATTAAAACGTACAACTCACAAATTAAAGTCTAAAGTCGCGTGAAACTTCTATTTACAATCAGCACAGGTGGCCGAAGTCGATAAACACGCAGATAGATTTAACTATGACTCTTAAAACTAAAGCAATAAAGATTAGAATTGCGTAAATAATTTCTTGCGTGTTTACATAACTATAAATCAAGCGAGAGAAAATCGCAGGAAGAGTAATTAAATTTCGTTTTGCAACTTTTTTTATGACAGTATAAGGGAATATGTATATTTAGTGCCTCCTAGTCTAGTGCTAGCGCAGATGTCCTGGGTTACGATGATCCTGGCATCTAATCCTGGGTCCAATTAATATGAATTATTCAGTTTTTTTGGCAGGATATCGTTCCATGCGCTTGGAAGAGTAGAGATTGTTGATATCAGTATAATTTTTTATTCAACGGTTTATATTGAAAGATAGATAGATCACTTATAGTCAGTTTCAACCTTTAACCTAAATGTACGGCATTTTGTAAAGCTGTAGGGGCACGTCACTTTAATCATATATCCTAATCTTTGCTCCATCCAATCAGTTCAGCAATTACAATATTAAACATAAACCTACAGGCAAATATAAACCTTATGCATATTAAAATAGACACTATTCAGTCACCGTTACGATTTAAGGAAATGATCGCACCATTATTTCGTTTCTTAGACCTTAACACAAACAATTTAAGGTTTATATTCTATTGATATCAGATCATTTTGAATTTCATTTCATATTCGACCTTAATTATATTACAATAAGGTTAGAATTTCGAATGTTATGGAGGTTAATCTACGGGATCCCGTGTGATTGATATTTGCAAAGCACACCCATGACATGGAATCGCGGACATTTGATAGATAATTCCTTAAAGCCGAAATGCTGTCTGCCGTGGCTTACGCCGTCATTACGTTGCGGGTCTATTTTTGGTAAAGAGACCGTAATTAAATGTATTTCTTTTTATTTACTGAATATTAATTTCTTTCTATGCGAACTTTTAAGGGCTTTTTGAGAATCCATTATATGGATTTTATCTTGATGTATTCACTTTATTAATGAAATTATTTTATTCTTATACCTACACGGCTGCGTTTGTGTAAATCATCTGCGGATTAAGAGCGACCGATGTTTATAATCCGGAAGATTGATTTAAAAGAGGCATGAGTTTATTATATACATGCCTTTATATATGTATGTGGACACAATTAGGTTAATGTTACAAAGATATGAGGATTTATTTTGTAGTAGGGTTTTGTGCAAGTCAGAACTGGGTAGGTACAAGGTTGGTGGCGCAGTGGCGATCTAGGGAATGATGATATAAATTTATAACTTACAACGCTTATGAGTATGGACGATGGTTACCATCAGATGGACCAATTGTTCGCCTGCCTATCTATATTAAAAAATATATATATCAAATCTCATTAATAAACATAGTAGGTATTTTGTCTTAGTACATAAATCTAAATCTTTAATTCCCAGTAATTTTACTCCTCGGATTGTTTTACTTTGTCTCGCAATTAATGTATATTTTCTCGCGCTAATGAATTTCCATACGAAGTTAATGTCTTCAACAAAGAGACAAGTATTATTGCCATTTGTTATAAGAACGTTTTTAATTAAACTTTGGACATTCACACAATTGTGTGTTCAGAATTTTAAATATCTATTTTAACCTTCAGATTTAATTGTAAATTTTAATTTACATCACACGAGTGACTCGAAACATACACCCTGAGAAATAATATATAAATCCATCATAAGATTATTTATATCATATAAATAAAAATAAAATACTGTAGCAATAGAAAGTGTAAAACATATCTGAAAGTGTAAAAGTGAAGTGTGAGATGGGTGCGGTATGAGTTCGGAGGAAGGCTGCGGCGTGCGCCGGCGCCGGAGTATCAAGCGACTCTTGCGCAGCCTCACCGCTGACAAGCTGCAAACAGGTCGGGGATGATATATATTTCGATGTCATTTTTTCTGTTGCTATTTTTTGTTGTTGTTGTGTTTACAAATCTAGAAAATTTCGGAATTGGAAATAGAAATTTTTTTATAAAATTATAGATTAAGTCAAAATTTGACATAACATTTACAATCGACAAGCAAATCTATCGTTTTCTAGCTGTAGGCTGTTGTTTAATTAAGAGTGAATTTTGACTCGTGGACATTTTCCTGTGTTTTTAATTAATACAATTTTGTATTGGGTTTACACCTTTAATAAAAATGTTATTATTATTCGTCTGGAAGTCCCTATCGAAGCAAATGTAGATCATTTAATAATCATAAGTTTTCTATATCGATTACTTTTGTAACTATCGTATATTTTAGTACAAACGAAATCTCTCGTTTTCTTTACTTCTGGATGATAATATATACATTTTTGTTGTTTGTCAACTTTATCTCGGCATTTTCAATAAAAAATAATTATGATCATTAGCAGCCCGTAAATGTCCTACTGCTGGGATAAAGGCCTCCTCTCCCTTTGAGGAGAAGGTTTGGAGCATATTCCACCACGCTGCTCCAATGCGGGTTGGCGGAATACACATGTGGCAGAATTTCGTTTGAAATTAGACACATGCAGGTTTCCTCACGATGAATTCCTTCACCGCCGAGTACGAGATGAATTATAAACACAAATTAAGCACATGAAATTTCAGTGGTGCCTGCCTGGGTTTGAACCCGAAATCATCGGTTAAGATGCACGCGTTCTAGCCGCTGGGCCATCTCGGCTCTAATTATGATCACCTGATGGTAATTGGTCAACACCGAGGATATTAGCGTTGTGTATTTATATGAACCGTACCTTAATTCGTCAACGCACCATAAACCCTGGGGTTTAAGATGTTATGTCTTTTGTGTCTGTAGTTACACTGATTAACACAACTTCAAATCGAAGCGCAACGATACTAACAATACGTTTGGCTGATTCGGCGGTACCTACAAACGGACTTGCACAAAGTTCTATCACTATTATCGGTCTTATCGTAAATATAGTATATCTTAATGTATTTTAGTTTTATAGTTTAAACTTCAGCTATGTTTGTATGTATATTATATGTGCGAGCGAAGCAGAAAGAGTTATTTCGCATTCCTCGAATATTCTGTCGGATATATCACTGCTTTTAGTGTATTTGGCAACAATAACTTAGCTCTTGTTTGTTGACGTGTTAACTAAATAGACGTTCTTGATTCATAGTGCTTGTTTATGTGAATTGAGTGTATTTCGCTTCTCTTTGGACGTTTACGTTTTTATGACGCGCTTAAACGTTGCCACGCTAATGTTGTTCTTAATTTATAACGCGTAGATGTTGGAATTATTCGATGGTTTTAACCTCTGATGTTTGAATATATATTGTATTTTTGTCTGTTCATTCAGAAATTCATTATCTGACGTTTTGTTCCTGTCTTCTATTCTATTTCTATTTACAGGGTGTTTATTTTATAGTTACAATTTTATTTAAGCATCAACTTGCTTCCAAGTTTTACGGGATTAAAGTTTATTAAAAAAATATTTTTTATCTTATACAGATAATTTGAATATGGATTCATTTTATTTATTTGTGTAATGTCATGCGTTTATCATATACTGCATCATTAATACTCATATTATGTTGGACTAGACAGATATAGTATTTCTCTTTGTAGGAATCATATAGCTTTCTAGCTAACAACGTACTATTGAACAGTTTTGTGGAATGATAAGAAATTTATCCAATGTACTTAAGCTTTCGAGATATAAAACTATATTGTTTTATGGTATATATACTATTATATAGTACTGTAGTTACTCCAGTAAGTACTGCTGTTTATTGGTGGTGATTTAAAAAGTTAATTAGAGTGATTTAAGCTAAATTACAGATAGACAGCATATTAGTGACGGTGACCATTTAGTCAGTCAGGCAGGCAGTATGTAAATGAAAATACTAATTGAGTATTTTGTTTGAAATATAAATAATAAGAAAATGAATGCATTTATAAACACAGTCGATAATAACACTAGAAACGGAAATAGCTCACGTAACGCGAACGTAAGTGGAAACCAAACACACCGCTGAAATTTCCACTTGATCCGTGTACAGAGTCGGATTATAAGGTTTACGTTTTGACAAGCGAAGATTGAGTTGCGAATAACGTTTTACGTTTTATAATTTATCTCGTGCGGAATGTTCTAAAATTTTCCATTAGTATTTTTGTGGACAGACACAGGTTACCGTAAGGTATAATCAGCGTATGTGAGCTTTGTTACAACTAAATTAATTGCAAAAAAACATATTAACGAACATGTACCGAACATCCAAAGGTATTACGACGATCTTGTAAAGATCAGGAAGTCTTTGGACGCAGTTTTAAAACATCGGCCATCGTGGAATACTTTGGGGGGAGGCCCTTCTCGCTTACGCTATTTTCTTGAAGGTTCCCAAGTCGTATCGGTCCGGAAAAACCGCCGGCGAAAGCTGGTTCCACAGAGAGGTTATGCGAGGCAGAAAATGCCTTAAAAACCGCGCTGTTGAGGATTTACGGACATCTAAGTGGTGCGGGTGAAATTTAGAATTTTGACGAGATGTCCGAAGGTGAAATTCAGCAGCCGGGATTAATCCGAACAATTCCTCGGAACATTCCCCGTGATAAATTCTGTAGAAGATGCAGAGCGATCCAACATCTCTACGCAAAGCCAAAGGATCGAGCAGATCAGAAAGGGCTTGATCGTCGATAATTTGAGCCGCTCTACGTTGGATACGGTCAAATGGAAGGAGCTGGTACTGGGGAGCACTCGCCCAGAGGTGAGAGCAGTATTCCATGTGAGGCCGAATTTGCGCCTTGTATAGTCTTAGACGATGGGCCGACGTGAAATACTGTGATATTACCGATTTTCTTTTTTAAGGAGAAAAAAAAACTATTTTTGAAGAATGGCTAATGGTTTTCACATCGTATAATATTCTTCAACTTGCACGTGATTAGACAGGACGGTAATAAAACGCGAATCGCTGTTGAGACGTTTGCGTCACAGCCTCCGTGCTGAGATAGCACAAGCATCTCCAGTAAGGTCAGCAATGAAAAGGCACTTGTAAATTTTATTGAAAATTACGACTGCACTCGATGTGTGAACGAGTGTGTCTGAAATTGACGTAACTCGACCTTTCAGCGAACATTACAAGCGCGTTAAAATGTTATTAGATACATTGTGAAGATTACAAATCTTGAAACCAAATGGTTAATTGAATTTATTTGATTTATCGTTTTTATCGGTTTGAGAAATACAGAATAAAAATTAAAATAAGCTTTATTTAGGGCACATAACAAGACGTAATAAGACACAAAATAAACAAATAACATTAATAAATATATAATTATATAGGGCCACAGCGACCGATCTCAAGAGAGAATATCGAACTCTTCAGGACGTAAAGGGCACAGGTGGGTGCGCAAAGAGTTCAGGCGCAAGATCAACGGCTTAACTTACTAATTAATATATTTTTTTATCGGAAACTGCGGCTTCATATCTAAAACCCTGATTATTACCAATAATTTAGAAATTTAAACTATTGTTAAAAAACATGAATAAATAAGGCATAAAAAAGCGTGGATCTAATACTTGTTGACTTTCAGGCTTTCGGACAAAAGATTTTATTTAACTAAAAAAAATTTCAAATGTTGGAAAAGAGTAACTATTGGTTACATTAATCCGAACCGGAGGTACCTTTACATATAAGGATTCAAAAGTGCGTTTATGAGTCCAAGTGATAAAGAATATTTTGAATTTGTAATATTTTCATTAATCGATTTGTCTAAAGGTAATATCTTAATCTTGATTCCTGTAATGTTTAGACACGGTGAGCTAATTTTCCGCCCTATATTTTCTAGGCGAAGATCTCAGCCCCGTGCGTGGGCGCTCACCTTGCACCTCGTGACCGCGTGCGCACAAACATAATGAAATGTAGGATTTATCAATGCATCTGTCAGGTGTTAATGGAACGCGTACGCTGTTTCCGTGTGAGAATTATTTTGGGCAATTGACAGGAATTTGGCTTGAAATTATAATTCCATTCAATAGTTGTTTCTAGATATATGACTATTCTCTTCGCGTTGAGATTAATGAATTTAACTGTCTCGTTGGTCTTGTGACTGATCATAAGTGTAGTGTTTGTATCTGTGCAATAGGTATAATACATTGTGTCATGTACACGAGTGGAGGGGGTAGCCGTCAATCAGGTTGGCCGGGGTTAGCTATCGTGTGGATTGGACGTGTGCCTGCATCTAGTTCGAGGTAGTGATAACATAAATAGGTACATTACAAAAAGGATGCAGATTTAAAGGATAGGGAAAAAAAATTATTGAGTTTTTCTTCCTCAAATGCTTCCAAGGAATGAGAGAGTATTTCTATTGAGAAAAATGGCCTATTAGTACCCGGATTAAATGTTATAATAGAGTTATTTCGATTCACTTATTTCTTCATTGGTTGTTTCCAGCGGGTTCATCTTTAAGAGCTTAGTTCTTGTCTCACTCCTGTAATGTTAAAAGCCTTATGTCATCATAGTTCGTATTGCGTATCACTTCCTTACATATCACGATGGTGTTTGGGTGCGATTTTTGATTGTTTTCGGTCAGTATGTCTACTATCCGATTGTTGAGGATATAGGTATTTTTTTATGACAACGGTAAGCGGATGAGCAAATGGGCCACCTGATGGTAAGTGGTCACCACCGCCTATAGACAATGGCGTTGTAAGAAATATTAACCATTCCTTACATCACCCATGCGCCACCAACCTTGGGATCTAAGATGTTACGTCCCTTGTGCCTGTAGTTACACTGGCTCACTCACCCTTCAAACCGGAACACAACAATACTGAGTACTGCTGTTTGGCGGTAGAATATCTAATGAGTGGGTAGCACCTACCCAGACGCTTGCACAAAGCCCTACCATCAAGAAACAACTGTATTTCAATTGACGCGGCCCAATTGAATACGCAAAAGCCGTAGCTATCCTTCACTCAGCTAAATAACAACGTTACTAAATGAAATCGTCTAAGTGTACGCGTCCGAAATGCAGTATTTATGGAAAAGTTGTAAGTATCGGGTGTTAGTGACGTGAGGCAGGTCTGGCTAGGATTACGCGGAAGAATTCGCTCCTAAAGCGTAGTTATGCGTTCTATATTTTTATTTAAAGTAATTCTATATGGGCTCGTGTTAAATGTTCTGTGCGAAGCGATACAATTAATTTTGCCGTTGAAATATGGGGGTAATCGTAAATAGGGTGCCTAGTATGGCAGGGATAGTGTCCGATTTGAATAACCATTTAATTACCATTCCATAACCAAACTGCAGGCTTAGACAAAGTAACATAGCGGTTTAAATGTATCGTTTTGACACATGCATTCGACTAATGCCGTGATCAACAATTCGGATATTAATTGAATAATTTGAGTATCATATCACTTCGATAATCTTCGAATAAACTTTGTCTATGTTTCCTGCGTTTGTTTCTTTATTAAATAGAGTTTATATTTTTGTATATTTCAGTCATTTTAATGTATATTTTGAATGAAAAATGTACTACTTTCTACATTGGTGGACATGAGATGTTTTGTTATTTTTTTTGTGTATTATAAAAATGATTTTAGTCCCTCGGAATCCGGTTGGATTTTGTTTCAAATTACATTGATATCACAATATTTATATCCGTTATATTAAATTATGAATACATAAATGAACTGGATATAAAAAGGTATTCTTCTTCTCATGTAATTTGTGTGTTGAAAGACCTTAAATAAAGTATGTTTTCTATGAGTGTAGCTCTAATTAGTTTTAGCTCTGTATAATCTAGGTTAGATATTGCGACGATCCTATTTCGGTAAATAGAAAAAAATATTCAATAAATAAGCAATGGCTTGCCATCGCCTTTTGTTACTTAATAGATTCGCGATATATGTGATCGTCGCTTTCAGCCGGAACGCTGCCGCTCGGGGCCTTAATTAATTTTTTTGTTATGTCTAGAGCTGAGAGAACTATTGTGAGAACACACGCAGTCTCACTTCAATGTCTATAGCTAGGATCCCTTCTGGTCTGAAGGGTAAAGGTCATGTGTTTTATAACTAGCTGCTTCGCGTGGTTTCATCCGCGTCAGAGGATGCTGCCTTGCTCCCGTGGGTGCAATGTCGATAGCTTGTATCTATCAATATTCGAATTAATCGTAGTTCCAGATCTAGTGCGTTCAAGCAAATAAACAACCTATATATCTCTATAGCGTTGTATTATAACGTATATACTACATAGCTAGTCGCTAGTAGTATTTAGTGCCATAACCCATTAGCGCCGCGTGTCATCGCGCGCGGTTTAATCTTCTGTGTAGTTCTTTGGCGCCGCTTCTTGTCGCGTATCAAAAACGCGCGTCAAAATCGCCTGTGGATCTGCAACGTTGCGACACGTCGTGTAGGTTGGTTATCAATCTCAATCGTTTCTCTCACTTCTAGTTCGTTGACAGATATAGTTCTTGCGATAGAATCTTTTATTAATTCATAATCGTAAAGCGGGTGATTAAACGTGTCACCTAATGGTAAGTGGTCACAACCGCCCCGATATTGGCAGTGCGATATGTTAAAACTACTCACAACACGTGCATGTACACTGGCTCACCCCATTAGTAATGGAAAGGAAAGATATTATGTCTCTGGTGCCTGTTATTATACACTCACTCGGCTCACTCACTATCCAAACTGGAATACAAGTATACATAATATTTATGTTTATAAACATATTAATTAGTTTTGAATATTGCATTTAGAAAAAAAGAATCAAACAATCAATCTCTTTCTAAAGGCGTTCGATACCAAGATTAGAATCGCTAGAATAGTATTCATGATGGAATACATACGTATATTTATATATGCGAGTCTCAATAGTACTCACTTAGAAATCTATAATTCTAAGCTTTTGTTCTAGATTTCTATTGTTAAGTCCTGCGATGTCGCTTCAGTGGCATTTCAATATTCATCTGATGAACTCGACTTGTTTTCATCGTCCACTTAGTGTAACTCGAGCAACTTTGGAAAACATACGTCACTTTATTGACGTATTTTTGGATCGTTTGGTATAATCGCGTTGATGTTGATATAACTTGTTCGGTGATTTCTGATTGTGAACTTAAGTTTTATTTTTAATTTTAATAAGTGTCATTGAATGTTTTTGTTTTTAAATGTTAATCTTATACGCGATGTAATTGGTGCGCTTATTTAAATATCGAACGCTTCAAATATAAGTTTGTCTATGGTCAGTAGTTGCATAAATGGTCGAATGGTTTTGTTTTTGGTGAAGACGGTCAGTATGAATGCTCGTTACCGTTTTCGATGTACAGTTTTTCTAGGTGGGTTTCACATTTTTATATTACTGGTAATAGTTCTCTACGCAGAAGTTAAATTTTATTTTAATAGTTTTGATTGAATTGAACAATTTAGAACAGTTTTTTATATTACAGTGAGCAAAAGTAACAAAATTTTGCGTGTTATTTTACTTTGATAGATATGATAATTAAGGTATAAATATACATTGTGGGTTGTAATCTAAATCTAGGCGTCATTTTTGGCGTCTACGTATGAAAAATATATTTGTAGGTACATACCGTTTGTAGAATCTAAATTCCTGAACTATACCTATGCCTTATAATATTCTACTTTATAAGAAAAACAGCAGTAACAATATATCAACATTTAGGTATAGGTAACGAATAATTGTTATATTAATTAATTGCAGCTAATTACAATATTTTATTATTAACAAAAAAAAAAAAAACAGAATAAACTGAAATAAAACAAGCTATATCTTGTTAAATTAAACGAACTTATATGAATATAATAAGGACTACCTATAACACGATTGCATATTCTGTAAACAGACTTTTTTTAAAAGATAAAATTTTATTATTTACTATTTCAAACTTTGAAATAAGTGTTGCGAGACTTGCTTTATTTATAACTTTATTATAGGTGTATGTTTTATGTATGTCGTAAAAGGCGTTTTTATAAGAGATTTTATATCCCTAAAGACGTCTACTTACTTTTTTTTTTTGGAAGCGATAAGACCTTTTTTCATTGATAAGAAAGTGTAACGTGTGACTTTACAGAAATAAAGTCTAATAAAGTCTGTTATAGATTATATTATATTGTGTATATGTTGACCTAACTCATAATATAAATGAGAAAAATTAGTATGTTTGTTTGTGATTCATTCACGTCTTAACTACTAAAGAGATTATAATAGTATTTTTTTGTATACAAGTTATGGGATATACAGAAAAGGACACCAGTCGCGGCTCATTCAGATTTTATAATAATTATTTGTTTTTTTGTTGTTACAGGTAAGATACTTCGATATATTAATTCATACGACAACAGGCAGGTATGTATCAATGTTGTCTTGAATATACAAAGATTGTTACAGTTTGAAATGTTCTTTTGTAAACTAGAGTAGCGACATCTATGTACGACTTGGATGAACTACGCGATCATTGCAAGCGAAGTACCGCTACTGTATGCGAGATGGCGTTGGATTGTGTTGCGGTTGTTTTACTTAGCGCTAGTGTTTTTTTTTGTGTTTCTAGGACCTTCTTCAAATTGTTTCAAAGATTTAATATTAGAATTGATTCCACATGCTTGGGACGACTTTTTAAACTATAATTGTTTGTCGTTGTGGTTTTTGTTATTAGGCTCTTGAATAAGGTGTAAGGTTATGTTGTTCGATTCTTTCTTCTCCTTAACGCTAGATGGCGTTATTACATTTCAAATTAAATTATCTTGAACTACCAAAAATATTACTAGACGGCCTCTGGTTCGAAAGAAAAAAAGGTTTTTTAACACTCTAGTCAAAAAATCGAAAACATCGATCTTCATTTCTTTTTAATCTTCATAAATTGGTCTCCATAATCCAATGATTTGGAAATGCATTCTTGAAACGTACTCATAAATGCAGACTTGAATTATTTAATGTAAAAATAGAATTTTATAAAAACTACTTTGTCACGGACGATTGAAATCCTTCCGTGACGTCACATGTTAATATTGCACCTGACCACCTGACGTGGTCAAAGTTCCGCGGGAAAGTATTGACCTTTGTCAGGACACTTCGATCCCTTTGCTACGCAACGCTAGTTCAATGACCTCAGTTTGCCCTTAGTTACCAATAGTAACTATTCTACAAGATTATAACTATAATTGTTTGTACGCGATAGTCACTCACGGTATCCGCAACTAATATTTGATAGCAACAGTTGCTAGGCTCTAACCGTAATAGCCCCCATGGGTAACCGATTTGAATTATCTTTGACGTTAGATAGCTCGTTTATTGAGAAAGGTTGTAGATGAAATGATATCGATCCTCAGGAGTAACGTCAGTAACGTTTGTCAGTTGTGGAGCTGCTAGTATGTGTAACGGGGATGACTTTATTTGACTTTCCCATCATTCTCCACGATCTAAAAAACAAATTTAGTTTCGTTTGTTAAATGCTTATGTAGTACAAAACTATATATACATATATAAATAATTTAAGATGAATAGTAATATGGACCTTTTTCATTTAGACATAAGTACATTTTCATGGTCTCAATGTATTAATCAAAATGAGCTGATAAAAGAACATCCATTTCTATACATAGCATATTTATAACGTGTCCAATTATAATATCGACAAGTAAACAGAATATCAAGTCACGAGCGCATTTAACGAGCTATCAATAAGACGATATCGACCAAAGAGTATTAGTGGACGAACAGCAGTGTTGCATGATACGCAGCTGCCGATCTTTTGGGCCATCTGCCGCGGTTTGGTTAAATTTACAGCGGTACACCTGTTTCCGTCGCCCGGTGCAAGAGACTTGCGGATGAATTACATGGAAGGGAACGCAGAGATTTTTAAATTATCGCCTCCGAGCTAATGATTCCAGTAGCCTTTTACGAATGTTAAAATAAAACACACGTATTAATATATAATGCTTAGTCAAGGCGAAATGTTTCTGTGGACGCCATCCGTTGGCATTTCAAGAAGCAATACTTACTGCTTAATTTGTGTTTATAATTCATCTCATGCTATAACGGATTATAATATAAGGCCCTTGGGTCTTTAATTACATATATTGGCTCAATCACCGCACTAACCGGAACGAAGCTGTGTTTTCCAATTTGCCGGTAGTAGAATTTGTGAATGAGAGCTAATCCACCCACTTTGCCTGTAAACATAAAATTTCCTCAACAACATTCTGTCGTAATTTAAAGTACTGTTTTTAAACTTTGATGCTGACTAAACATAGAAACAGGCGGACATAAAACATTACGAATATCAAAATAATGAAAAAGATACGTCAACGGCTCAGAAAACACGTCTTTGCAGATAATAATGTGATTATTTAAGAAAAAAAAGGGCAGTTAAACTTTAACACATGTGGGATGTACATACTTCGAAAATCTTTTTTTATTTTTTATTATCATTCAAAACCTTCCCAGTAAAGCAATCTTGTAATGACATCCTCAGTAATTCGTTAATCGACTTTAAAGTACGCAGTAAACAAACTTATACTTTGCATATTACATTTTATCTCATTATGGGTATAAAGTGAGTTTATTTTTTGTGTTCCTTGCATCGCGCACCTGCTGCGACCACGCGCCTTGAGATTTAGAGATAACTCAACAGCTGAGCGGTGCTCGTTCGACGTATACATATGTGCGTCCAGTGTAATACGCGCGCGTTAAGCTTGCCGGTTAGAAGTTTGTGATGAGTCGTTGATCAGATGCTGTTTAAGATCCAAAGTGGTGGGTGGTAACGAATTATACTGCCTCGCCGCCGCCTCTTTCGTGCCGCGCTTCTTGTCAGTGCTAACGGTAGCGTGAGGTCGGCTGCCGTCCTCCTCGGGCCGTTTGCAATAGGCCACTCGACAGTTTATTGATAATGGAACCCGGAAAAGCATTCCTCGGCTTATAGCTATTCTTGCGAGGATATTCTTATATAAATGTTTCGTATTCGTTTTGATTCGTCGTAATTGTCTTGTCGGTTTCTGTTCGTTTCGTTCATTATTTTCGTCGGCAGGAAACGGCTCGCTTTCGTATAAATCATATATATTTTTTCCACCCAAACTCATTCATGGAAATATCAATGTAATTTGTTTGTTATTACGAAATCAGTTACCCGAGCTCTGTGCGCTGGCGCGGCGCCAATCCGCTCTGAATTGTTCAACTATGATTTATGCCCAGTTCCTGAACCATTATTACGTATGTACATCTTGTATTTATAACGAGATGTCTACTGTCGAATTTGTACGCTTCGTTTCTAATGTTTCAAGTGAAATTCTTTGGGCAAAACGCAAGGTCGATGTTAATATTTAACGTTTCAAAATAATACGTTTCGGACGCCTTCGGATTTTCGTACGCTCCTATTTGGTACGACTTGGAAAGTTTCTTATTAAATGCGTTTTGATACACTGACTGACTGACAGTTTATTGGCTGCAATGTTTATTCTATTAAAATACATACGTACCGACACGACCCTGTTACATGTTTTCATATGTATATTTTTATGAGTTATAAATATTTATGAAAGTTTGTTTGATATAGTTTGTTTTGTTTGAGATTGAGAGTGTAATTAATTAATTTTATTGATCGTTTTCGTTTTAAAGTTTTTCAATTTAATATTTGTTTAGGGTGAATAAAAACTGATGATAAGTGAATCTCTGCTGGACATAGTCCTGCTTTTCACGATTATCGGTTGAGACTCTCAAAGTTAGCGACACGTGTCAATAAATCCTTCTTGTCGCAAGGTATCCGTTTCTATTATAAAATTCCGCAGATATTTTTTACTTTGCTGATTCATAAATACAAATCGTTTGTAAAAAAGACATAAAAAAGAATATTCAAGATTATATAGATGATGAAAAAGCTTGGACATAATACTTGTTGATTTCCAGGCAGGATATATCATATACGTATATTTACTCGCAAATATGTAATTCTATTTAACTAACATAACTTTGTATTTCAAATGTTGGAAAAGAGTTTTCTTCTCGGTAGAATCTACATTACGAACCGGTGGAAGCTTCACTTAATATAGTTTTGTAAATTGACGATTTAAAAGTGCTTGTAAAAGCCCACTTGAATAAAGTATATTTTGATTTGATTGACTAACGTGTCACGCGTCGTTTGATAAATTTAAGGAAACCATATACAATAAATCGATTTTGATTTATATTTAAAATACTATATGATTCAAGTTCTGGTACCCTGTACGTAACTTCTTAGGGTTTATCCGATTACATTGCCTTTATATAATCTTATTGAGCGATCAAGAAACACGAAAGTTTGTCGAAATTGTTTCCTTAATTTTATATTTAATATCAATGTTGCTGTATTATTTTTATTATGAAGGTAAGCGAACGGGCAATGGGTAATAACCTGAAAATATATGATGTCCCTTTAACCTGCAGTTACACTGGCTCACTCACTCTTCAAACCTTAACACAGCAATGCTGAGTGTTGTTGTTCGGCGGTTGAATATTATGATCTCAATGTATAACTTAAAAATGTTAAGATTGCTATAAGATGAAACTGGATACTTAGTATTTACACGCTTTACTTTTGTTTCCGTTTGCCTTTTCGCAAATCGTATTAAAATTTGAGTTTTGTGTGTTAATTGATTTGGCCCAAATTAAAAGTAATTTTAACCGACTGAGTAATCACCTTCAAAGTAGAAACATTTTTCTTGGATATAATTGTTTTGTAAAGACGAACTAACAATTATTTTCAAACTTTAATGCAGTACTTTTAGGGGTCTCAGGCTCTATCAAGACAAAGGCTTCGGGGAGCCGTAGTAGGCTGCCCAAGTGATGCCGTGGTGCCTTTTTAAGACAGATAAAGGTTCCGCTGGTTATTACTTGGGTTAGCTGGCAGTCGATCAGGCGTGCCATATATACAGCGTATAGTTGCCAGGATGCAAAATTTTTTTTTTATCTTCAAAAGAAGCGGTCGTATGAGGTTCTGTGTTCATCCAATTGAATTATTAACCTTATTATTCAAATAATATGGTCGTTTAAGTTTTTGATATTGGACAAACGTTACGCCTGAAAAACACTTGTGTGTATATTTTGAATGACAAATTATCAGTCAGAATATTTCCTGTTTATATTAATATAAGATTTAACCTCGTAATATTTTATATTTTACACATAGAGGATATATGTGATCGTATAAATTAAACAATTAAAGGTTATATTAATGAAGTGGTCAAGCCGTGATTGTGATCTTATTTAATTTAATAAAGTAAGTAGGTTAACATTGTACTTAAGTTGATAACTTAATATAGATCTCGATAGTGAATAAGGTCTTTTTGCCTTGTATTGAATTGCTCCAGGGTTCCGTATTCAACTTTGAAATTTATAACATTATACCGTTACCGAAAAAAGGAAACCATATATTTTCCCGTATTCTATTAAACTAAACACGATAAGATTTGATGTTTTATAAAAATAACTCTTCTAAAGTAACCGTTTATATCTAACAGGTGATACCCTTGAAGCAGAACTTCAAAACCTTTTTGTTTACAAAAGGTAGATTGACTGACAAAAGGCTCCCTGATTGTATATAGCCGTCGCCCAAACATCGGCACTCTAAGCAATATTTACAATAAGGTTATATATATATATATACATATATTCACTATAATTTTTACAAATAATGATATATAAATATATAACTTTAAATATAGGTACAAGTAGTATTAGTAGAATTAAATATTTATACATGTATATGTTTGTTTTTTAGTAGATATAGCATTTTGTTTTTGCTACAAATATTTACGAGCATATAAAAATATTTCCTCATGTTTAAAGTCGCTTGTAAGAGATTACTTAAAACAATAAAAGGGACATTCGAATGAGGTTATTCATATTAAATTTTTCTCATTTTTTTGTAAAGTAAACACTTTTTTTAATCCAAAAGCTGTCGGTCCCCCTTAACACAATTTCCCGCCCGACTGGCTAAGGAGTCCTGCTTTAAAGTAAAACATCGTCAACGAATAACATATAAATCAGCTGTAAATAGTTGACCCGGTTGTCGGCCGCCGTCTGTCCGTTCCTGGATTCGAATCCCGGTTAGATCATGATTTATTGATCGAGCTTTGAATTATTTACGGAATGTGGAACATGGGAACAATAATATGTATGTTTTTACTGGATATATTAGATGTTTTACCTTCTTAAGTATTTATTGGGTAAATGGGTTAGGAAAGCCTGCGATTTCGCTTCCTTAGTTTTTAATATTATTGTTTTATAAATGGCCCAGAGCCGAGAGGACGTAATTTAATCGAATCGGGCACGAATGATTTTTATGAGCCTTGCTTGTGATACTTCATCTCGTTTTCGGAAAAAGTGTTAAGGAAAACCTCATGGGGAAACCTGCATATTTTTCCCGCAAGACGAGAGGTGGCTTAGCCCACCTTTGTGACATTTACATACTGTAACTTACAATTAATGTATATCATTTGTATATTTGAAGATTTCGTATAAAAATCTGGTATCATTTGAGAAGCATGTGCCGTAAAAGTTTTCATAACACTTGTTAAACTACGAGCAAAACGTCGAGATTATGTTTCGATATAATTTATTATTTGCTATCAGAAGCGGTTTTACTTAAAAAAATATATGCACATGATAAACTAAACAGAACTTTTTTTTTACACTTATGATCAAAATAACGTCACAATAATAGATTTTGAACTTAATTTGGCAGGAGGTCCACGCCGCTTTTGTTTTTTTTGTCATTCTTCCAAAATTATTATTATTGACGTGTCAAATTCCGTTGCAAAAATTCCCGTAGAATTTGCAATGTATATACAATTTCATTGTGATATTATAATGGCTATCTTTAGTCTTATAAAGTTTATAAATAAAACCCCGAGTCGTTCCTTGTTGATTGTTGAATACGTTATTGTTGATTGATGTCGAATAATTGCAATCGATACAGACTTAGCATTTAAGGTAGCGCCGAATAAACGCCAATGATGTCATATTATTGTTGTTTTCCGCTTGGAATCATCACTCGACATAGAACAAAGCTCGCGATGGAAGTGGCGTCCTCTTGAAATAACTGTGGTTACCTTAACGCTGATAACTTCATTCGTATACTATGTGGGTTTTGATTTTAAGATTCTTCTCCGTAGAATCTACTTACCGAACCAGTGGTAGTTTTACATTTAATAGCCTAATTGTGTGAACAGTGAATATTTTGATTTGATTTGATATCTCGATAAGTTAACTATTATGCTAAATTTTGAAAATTATATTCAAATTGTCTTTATTTCGAGAATTAGGGATATATGAGTATATATATGTAAACACGATGTTATATTTCTTCGGTATAGTTCGATTTTTACTGTTACGACATATGTAACGTCAATATGTATCACATCTGTCCTGTTTTGTACGAGTTATTTGTAGTATTAATAAACTTCACGTGTTATTTGCTATGCGTGGGTTATATCCTGCGTTTCAATTTAAAACTGACACTACGAGCGATTGGATTGAAGTTGTGCACCCACTTGGTGTCAGTGTCATATTATATATATCGAAATAAATTGTGTTATTAATTAAATAAAAGGTTCTTTTTTAAATATATTATTCGTCTGAATAGTTTATTAAGAGTTATTGAACTCACACACAATTTGAATAATGCTCATAATTATACAAGTAATTCAGCAGTAGTGCAGTAGTACTGTTTATCATTTCCAATATAATAAATATAATTCAAATGATCTGTATCAAAGATAACGTAACCTACTCTTTATATATTTTCACTTGTAGAGGGTGACAAAAATAAATAAACGTATCGTATCACGAGTATGCCACTTCTCGTATA
The DNA here is from genome assembly GCF_905147765.1 of Vanessa atalanta. NCBI lineage: Eukaryota > Metazoa > Arthropoda > Insecta > Lepidoptera > Nymphalidae > Vanessa > Vanessa atalanta. The sequence goes on from NC_061896.1 coordinate 8,006,091, forward strand.
CTTTTTACTCTGTGAATCGCGTATGACGGATTGGCATTGTCCTGCGTTGGATGTTCTGTTTGTTTTCAATGCGTTCAATTGTTTATATGACTAACAAAACGTTCGGCCTATTGATAGATTTAGGAATATAACAATTGTATATTGTCTTAATATTAATACGTGAAAATCAAATGATGTACACCTTTTTGAAAATAGAAGGAAAAGTGATTTTGCACAGTTTAAGCTTATGTAGAGGAGTACATAACTACTTTTTTATATATATTATGTGTTAAAAATCTTTATTAGTATATATGTGCGGGGCTACGGTAGACCCGATCGAAACCTATCCACGATTATAGATCGTTAAAAAACAATGATTTTTTAGTCGATAACATGTATCCGAAAAATTCGTATAATCGAGATATTTCGATATTAAATCCATGAAATTCAATGACATGACAGTTCAACGGGCGGCCATGTTTAACGCACCCGTATATTTGTTTAGTTACAAACCCGAGCGAAGCCGGGTTTTCATCTAGTACATTATACAGAATAAAACGTTTAGAGTTTACATTCGTAAGGTCAATGACAACTCACGTCATATCGAACTTAAAACTCAAATTATATTACTTTTTGTTCTTTTATATTTATTTAGTGACAACTTGACGAGATGTTGTCCAGCTTAGCCTCATTTTTCCTTCCTTTCGAATCCGTCTTTCATTTTGTTATAAACGAATTTCGGTCGATTTTTAGTTATATTAATTGTATTAGTATAGTTGTATTAATTGTAAAATTAATTAACCGAGGACTTTATAATTATTAATAAAATATATTAATTAACCGAGCACTTTATAATTATTAATAAAATATATTAATTAACTGAGGTCTTTATAATTATTAATAAAATCAAATTGTAAAATGACCGGTTATAATAGTCTAAGGTAAATGCTTTAACGTTTTAACCGACTTCAAAAAGAAGAATGTACGCAATTTCATTTTATGTATAAAAATAATATTTTTACGGGTCTCCAATGAAAAATATAAACTACTACTATGCATATTCATAAAATTAATTTATTTGGCTAGATTTCGAGTTTATTGGGCCACGCTGCTCCGATTCTTTTCGACAGATTTTGAAATGTTCCGAGGGTTTCTCGAGATGTTTTCCTTCACCGTCGTACCGACATTAAATCTGAACATAAATTATTAATAATAACATTATTTCATGAAGTGAATATTTTCGCATTATACGTTTAAAAAGTATATAATTAACTAATATTTACGCGTAATAGTCTGAATAATGTAAGAGAAAATATCTTTATGAGCTCCATCGCTTAAGAACAAAAGTATTAGACGTATGACGGCAGGCGGCAGTTCACATACGTTTTCTTACGATTATTGCGTAGCTTCACACGTAAATGCGATTAGGTTTACATAAATGGATGTTAGGCGTCTTACTGTTCCTAGGTCTCGCACGTAACCTCGGCGTGATCGCTTCTGGTATTTATCACGTCATACAGACATTAACGCTATTTTTTTTTATGTATGGTATGAAACGAGCCGCCTTCGCTTCCGAATATCGTCAACGATTATCAATTTTAATAAAAAATAAATAAATAAGTTGATGACTAATTAGTGAAGTCCACAAAATTGAAAAAAAATTAAACTTTAGCTAAAATTTAAATCGCCTTTTGATGCCTCAATATATGAAAATCGATACTATTTGACGTAAATCATTCGTTATATCATGTTGTATGTGTGTTCTGTCTTAAAAATACTTTTGAAAAGTAAATTTTCTGAGGTCATAGGCTACTTACCGCTTATATTTGTGAATATTATTTTAAGTAAAGAATACTAGTGTTGCATTAAACATAATGGGATTGTTTGATTTTGTTATTAGTAAATGTAAAAGTTATAAATATTTATAACTGTATTTCTAGTTTTTGGTTGTTTTTTTTTGACACTAAGTATTTTGTAAAAAAAGACAGTTATATTTGCTTCCGATAAATACACAAAATTAATGTTGCTGTTTTCGGATTAAGCTCTGCCACGTGTGTATTCTGTTATCGGCATTGGATAAGCTCCTTATTCATGGGGTAAGCAAGTCTGTCTAGCAGTGGGATGTTTTAATGGTTAAGTTCGACGTACTTAGTTTTGATCACAGTTAAAGTTTTGTTTTATATTTACCTTAAAAATTGTAAAGTTTTTAATTTCTTGAAAATCTGTACCATTGTCGATCGATAACCTAAATATTTTGGATTCAATAAATGTATATTTATGCATTTATTAGTCGTGTCAATTATTCTGGAATGCTCTGAATGGTTTGTTAGCTTGAGACAGATTGGCTGGAACCTTGACACGAATTAATCCTAAAACGGTATTGAGTGAATTATTTTAGAAATGTCTAGTCGTTATCGCAACCGATCGCAATCACTCAAGCCTCGACGACCGCTCGACGACTCGACAAAATTTTCAGTGTAATGATAAGCTTGGGTCAATTGTCAAATATCAATATATTTTTTTCTTATTTATTTATAAAGTCTTTATTGCGTTCTTACGGATAAAGTACCGATGTCTTCCGGGCAAACTTTAGGCAGAATACGGATTATAAAAATGTGCTACGTGCAAGTAAATTATAAATTTTCTATACAGTTTGAATTCGTGAGGCAAATGGGCCACTTGATGGTATGCGGTCATCACAGCCCATAGACTCATAATAAATTATTTCTTACATGTCCAGTGCGCAACCAACCTTGGGAACTAAGTTATTATATCCATTGTGCCTGTAGCTTCACTGGCTCACTCACTCTTCAAACCGAAACATAACAATACAAATTATTACTGTTTAGCGGTAGAATATATGATATGTGGGTGGTACCTACCCAGACGGGTTTGCACAAAGCCCTATCCAGAAAGTCTTCGTCATATATGGACATCTAAAAAAGATTTTTGGGTTCGAAAAGTTTATAAGGAAATTATCCCAATTAAATTACGTAAAGATGTGATGTGATGAGTTTCAGTTTCATATTATTGTTATATGCTATTGAATCGGGTTTTCTTTCAATATGATAAAACTCTCGGTAGGCCAGATACTGATTATATGTTTAAACAGTGTTAAATATAGGATTATTTTTACGCAATATTATGGCGCCATATTCCAGAAACTCTGAGATCAACCGCGAATCAAGATTGTTCGGTATCTGCAATATCTTCGCTTTAATTATTCCTGAGATGTGTCGGTCGGTTCTCCGAAATGAATAATCGAAATCTGTACTCTACTTAGTTTCCTCTTAAAGAAATAGTGTTCCGATAATTTTTATTTTAATCCAGTTTTCGGTTAATTAGTTGTATGTTTTATTTCAAATTATATTTCAAAGAAATAAAAAGTAAATAGTGTAAACGAGGAAAATGTAAAGTTAAACGATTTGTTGCGAGGCGTGGGGAAGTCGGTCGAAGTGTGGCGGCCCTTCGAGAAGCGATTGACGTCAACTACATAGAATCTACTTTGATGCTGAACAATTTGAAATTGCATGACGGGTTACGGCGGGAATACAAGAGCTATAAATACGGGCTTGTTTTGTACTCGGTCAAGAGCTGCTCTGAGACCCGAGATGGCCTGCTGATTAGATTGCGTTGATCTTAGCTATGGATTACTGGTTCAAATCTGGGCCAGTACCACTGAATTTTCATGTATGTATAACGTGATCGTCGGTAAACGAAAACGTGAATAAACTTAAATTCTAATATACGTGAACCCACAGAGCCGGCTTGAGTGTGGTGGACTAAGCTACTTGAAGAAATGTGACTTTGTTTTACTTTTAGTCTTTGCTCTTATTATCATCATGATATTCAATTAGTCTACAAATATCTTCAATAATTCTTTTAGTACGTAACTGTTGTCTTGCTCACTCGTCCGTGTTAAAGCAAAATAAATTTAAAAATATATATATTGTTCTCCAAAAGTTTCTAAATTAAAAACTCAACCAGTTTTTATGCACACTCAGATCACCGTCTGACCTTCACAGGTTAAGTAGGTATGTATTTTAAGTAGATTTGTGTTCCACTTGAAAAACTCAAAGGGCGAAATTTGTTGCTATCATTTATTGCAATAGTATTAGTATATCTTTAAGTTAATTTATTCTTTGAATATTAAAATATTTGCTAAATAAATAATAAAATTGAAATATTAAAACAGAATAGAAGCCGCGTGTCTTGTATTAAATAATAATTGACTTAGCTTCAGTTTTTCATCCTCACTAATTTTTCTATTTAAAGCTTCGTTTATTATCATTAAAGACTATTTCACGATTTATTTAAATAATTTTGAAACTTGACCTTAAAATGTTAACCGTTACTAAAATACTATTTAAATTCAGAGAAAATCATTGTGACCTCAAAATGTATAAACATTTATACCGAGTATTGTTCGTTGACTGTTAATGTCAAATAATTATGAATTTACATATTTTATGCATTTATATTCTGCTGAGATTACATAGCTTAACTGTCGTGTTGTTTAGTGGTCAGCTTACAAGCTTGCTGATTACAATCATGTCTAAAATTTACTAAAAATTAATTTAACAAATCAAATTCCTTTATTCGATCGATCTACAAGCACTTATTTATTGATTGTCAAATTAAACACTACCACCGGTTCGAAAAAGAAAATACGCCAGAAGAAACTCAGTGGTTTAAAATAACATATGTTTAGTAATTCTAACTCACGCTATAAGATGTTGTAGAACTTCGACTTTATATTGAATATTTTATTACGAATTATGTTTTAGAATTCAATTAGGTTTTTTTTTACTTTAGAACTCTTTTTTTTTATTATCTTAGAATATGATTTGAATTCATTGAAATATATCATCATGTAAAATGTATATGTTTAGAGGAAATAGTATTACTTGTTTACTGAAATACATAACATAGGAAACGAAAACTTACAACATGAGCTCAACTTGACCTCTTCACGAGGTCCCCCGTCAGGTGCCGGTCAATTGGGTGCGACGCCTTGCCAGCGACGGACGTCGCCTTAAAAAGGAATTTGATTAGTTATTGATTATAATTTACATTTTCCTGTTTTTAATGATTACCATTACTTGTTTTCCTAATATAATGAAACAAGAGGAAGCTATTTGCGAGTATATGTAGAAGAGCGGATCAGATTACGGAATAATAAATTACTTCCGAAATAATTAGTTTTTAACCTGAGCTTATACTCTAAAATCAAGCGAGTAATGCCCCTTGCGATACGATCGCTAGGTTCCGCGAGAAACGTCCGAAACCTAACCCACGTGCCGTCTTTACCTTTAGTCCTGTCAAATTATTTTATTAATTATATACACAGGAAATCGAACATAACATCTCCAACTTATATACGAGTATAAATAGGCAGACAAAATAGCTCAGTACTTTATTCTGTGTCTGTTGACTATTTTTTTTTAAATTGATGAGTTTGAAGATAATAATGATCGTATTTGGACCACTTCGCGACCTCTATTATTATCTTTATGTACGTGATTTAACCAACACCTGACCCTTCCCCCTCAAAGGCGCGCAGCCGCGGGCGGAAACTAGTTTAATAAGTGATGAACAATGAAGGTTTATCGTCACGATTTCATGGAAAGTGCTGGGAAGATATTCACCGGCGCTCGTTCGCTACATCTTCGTTTCGTTTTGTTTTGTAAACAAACGTTTTACAATACTGAGAGTGGTATTTTACGGAACTCACATTTTATACAAAACGATTGATAAAATTCATGAAGCCTTTAAAGGAGTCAGTTTCCCGCACGCGTTTTGATAACACGACACGATTCTTATTAAAAATATTTTTTACCTATCTATAGTTGACTTTCGCCACAAAACGTGCAGTATTTGAAACCAATTAAAATTTGTAAAACAATAAGTACGACATCGAAAATAGAATTAAAAAATAATTAATAATATTTTTTATCACCGATCCGCATTGGAGTAGCGTGGCGTATGTTCTAAATCTTCTCCTCAAGAAAAAATAAGTACGATCAGCAGTGCGACATGTTGTTGCTACTTTTTATATGTTATAATCAATCATATCTTAAGATCGAACGATTTCAGCTGTTTCATTAAACGTAACGATTATTATATACACTTTCACATTCCCGTTCTAAGTAGATACATAAGAACTATCGAATGCTTATATACAGATCATGTACTTCTATGAAATCTATAATCCTCACAAATGTAAATTGTGAAAGTGACACTGTTTGTCCTGCTTTTATACTTCAACGTCTCAGTCGATCGCGCGAGACGCGGGAACTAGCCTAGTACAAGACTGCTGTTATTATCTAGCCTAGTACAAAAGTTGAAACGAGGAAAACTGCGCGTAATGTTTTGTACACAAATGTAGCTGTAGGATTATTATTTATGATCGTTGTCATGATTTGAATTTAAGTTTTATTGTTTGTGTTTGATGGTTGGAATGTTGACAAGACGTTTAAGGAGCATGTTTATCTCACGTAGGGACTAGAAGAGCAAGTGGTTCGAGCTTTAGTTGGAAACGAGAGGCTTCAATCGACCGCACTAAATATATCCCTGTATACTCTATTCCAACCATAACATTAAAAAAGCCAAAAACAACATTTGACAGCAAATTGACGCGATATCATTGATCGAGAGCTTGATTTATCTATGATATTTACTGTGGATTTGCGAATAAATGACGTTTTGAACGTGTAATCAGAATTTTGGAAGTAAAATTAAAGGCGAAATGAGTGGCTAAGTGCAATAGTATTGTATTATAAATAAAGATATGGTAATCATAAACTCTTAGTAGTGCACTAACATAGCGGAGTTATTAGCGAATCGCACGAAATACGTAAATCCAAGGTTTGTTTATATATTTCAAAAATGATATTAAGCTTTTATTATATATAAACCGTTATAAGAACAAATATAATTAAAACGAAAAGTACTTACTTTATAATCGCGTGCGTTTTTTAGATAACGTTTAAAATAGACAAATTGAAACGAATAATATTTTTTTAATTAATTAACCTCGTGTGTGTCGTGTGACACGCCTTTATGTTAAGTTCTTCTTCGCGCTTCACAAATATATGTATTTTAGAATATTTAAAATTTGTTAAAAGTGCTGGTGCTAGGTAGTGTTAGAAGAACTCGTATATTCCACTAGTAATGAGATGAGACGAAATATCATCTATATAATCTTGTGTCGAATAGTATGCCTTCTTTACCAATTTATATTTTACCAATGACTTGAATCTATGAAACGGCAAAGTTAAAAATATCTGCGGAATTTTATTATAGAAACGGATACCTTGCCCCAAGAATGATTTATTGACTTTGCGGAGTCGGAAACTTGGCGTTCTAAGCTTATCCGTACTTCTTGTGCACATACAATGATTATCACTGATTTTATCAAAGTGATCAATGCTACTGAGCTAAATATTATATTATGACGCAACAGTGAGTACTATTTTGTTAAAAACATCCCGAAGAGAGTCGTATGCTCAATACTGGACGACGATTGGCTGATGACGATAATGATGATAATACAATGAATATACACTTAGTAATATAAACGCAATATAGTCACACATCAAACAATCCGTCCTGTAACATAAGAAACGTTCAAGATACGTTCATTCAAGAAAAGTTTGTTTATTTGTTCATTAGTTCTGCTAAATCGCTGTCGAAGTTCGCAGGAAAGAGCCGTCTTCGCGATGAGAGGCGGCGCTGTAAACATTTTACAAGTTCAAGCGAATCTATTTCTAGGTTTCGAGTGATAGCTTTAGGTTTATGATTGATTAAAGAACCCTCGCGTCTCGTACTGACAGAAATACACAAGGAAATAATACGTATTTTATATTATAGCTATATAAATACTCCGTAGTACAATCTATGCTAATATTGGGAATGTGTGGGCTAATCTTCGGAATTAAATAAATCTAATTCTAAAGATTTTTTTCACTGGTAGAAAGCTACAGTATTCGTTAGTACTAGTTCAGGGTACAAGCGTACCGCATAATAGTCCCACTCGAAGCCGGGGTAAAATGCGTATGTACTTCAAGGATCTTTTTCGTAATTTACTTTTTTAAATATTTTGTGAAAGTGTTCAAAGGATGTATAATATACTGAACATAGTATTTAGTAAAAAATATTTTTTATTCGACTATTTGCATTAAAAATATTTTGCCTACTCTGTTAACGAGTTCTATAATTGTTGGTTTATGTCGAATTTGAAGCTACCACCAGTGGAAATGGAATGAAATCGGTTCGGTTTTGGATATAAAACAAAGTGATCAAAGTGACACGTGCGGGATAATTCCGGCGTAAGGTTATTCAAGAACGAAATTTGTAAAACATATATAATCTGTATAAAAGATACTACTTCCTAGATGAAGGAAGTGTGGACTGAAGTATTAGGTAATCAAAGCCGGAGATCGGGCTGGAGATAGAGAAATCAATCAGTATTGTTGTATTTCGCTTTGAAGGGCGAATAAGCCAATCTAACTACAAGTACAAGGGACATAGCATCTTGGTTTCCAAGGTTGACGGTTCATTGGCGATCAAGGAAAGGTTAATATTTCTTTAAAGTGCCATTATCTATGGGCGGTGGGGGTGGTAAAATAAAAAAAGTCAATTTGTGCATATGTGATTCGTCTCTGTATTGTAACCTTATTATAAATGATACGGTTTGGAACTTTATTGATGTGCAGATGGTCAATATTTACTCAGCAAACATTTGTATTCACGAATTGCCGGTGTTCGAGTCCGATCACGCACCTGATTTTTTTAATTCTTTTTTTGTATTTGCAATTAATCGCTCTCACTAAATGAAATAAATCTTAAGAATCAAAAGTATTTTTGTAACAATATGTTTATTCGTTTTTGAGACATGTTTATCTTTCAACCCACAGGCGAGCTCGTCGGACAAAGCTGAAATCTATTAAAAGAGAAGAGGGGTCAATAATATATGTTAAATATGATGGGTGTTCGATATTTTATGAAACATTTTTTGTTCAGAAAAGGTTTTTTTTTTTTTTTAAAAAGGGCGTCTCTTATTGTTTGCTGCCAAATAAAAACGATCCGATTCAATTCAATTTTGAAATTTGACTCTGTACTTGCAAGAGTTTTTAATAAAGTCTATCTATCTAGTAAATTACGAAATACGCAAACAATAATAATTGTAAAAGTTATTACAAATATCTCTAAATATAACTTAAAGTTTATTTTGTTTTAAGTGAGTTTTTCGACTCGACGACAGATTATCTATTGTCTCGAGTTTAAAAACCTCGATAGTAACTCTTTCGTAGTAATTCCAGTGAACAATTGTATTAATAAATATAGTTTATATTCTAGTATGAACGTGAATAATATGAGTATCTATTGTGCGACTGCACAGTCTGTGTATTTATATAACCATTAATAATTAATTTAACTTTAACTTAATTTAATTATTTTGTATTACTACAAAAATAAAATTACAAAATAATTAAAATTGCAAACGTTTAATCGTCAGCGAATTTGTATTGTTATAAAATTAACCGACATACTGTTCAACCGACATGGAATTTGGCTACAGACGTACTTTTCGCCATATGTAGACCCTGACAATAAACTTTCCTATTTACATCGCAAAAGCTCATAAACATTAGTCAAATCAATCGAATTCCAACTCTAATGTCATTGATATTTCGTTGAAATTCGTTTGTACGTTACGTTAATATATAGCTTTACGCTCATTATCCTGTCACAAGTATTCTTAATATTCATCTCTTGCTCTATTGTTTGTTATGTTTTATTGCCATCTCTCTCTGGCGGACCATTCAATTTAAGTGCACAGGTGCACTGTAAAGCCGTCTCGCTCGCACATGTTTATATCACGCCGACCGTCAGGTCAGTCTCTCGGAGCGATTCGCGTATGACGGACGTGTACACTGATTTTACACGTGTTTTTTAATGTTTTTAAAAAAATCTTGTGCTTTGTTCGGTGACTCGTTATTATTATCGTAAGTGATTGTGCTAGTGTTGTGTCTGTGGCGGTGGTCAGTGTTGCTCTTGGCAGTTATTGTTTTCGGATGTCCTTTTGTTCCCCGGAAACCGTTCGTTCACGGAATTCAGTTCTCTTGCATTTAAGGCTCGCCATAAGTGTGCTGCCACTCGTCATGTCGCCCTGGTTTGCTTGATCATTTTTATTTAATTGGAATATAATTGAATTACAAAATATTGTAACTCGTCCATAAATAAATCATTGAATTGTTTCAGTGAGAACGTTTTAAACGTTTTTCCTTATCACGATTCGTAATTCGAATAACAAAGCTGGAACGAAACACTGTATTATGATAAAAGCACAATCATCAAGGTCGTTTAAAATTACCTAACGCCGCTCAAACTCGTAGCTCGGCAAAAAACTACCATATCTCGTCAAACGACTCACTGTCTACCTGATACACATAAGGCGTATTGTATTTACCTTATTTACATGCTAATTTAAATAAAAAATACCCTCCTGTTCGACGAGAAACGTTCATTATGTAAATAAAATCTATTACTTATATAAAACGGTTATTATGAACACATAAGTAACGTCAACTTTACAAATTAATGAACCGATATTATGATTATTTTAATATTGATAGGGCTAGGTTACATGAGTAAGTTGCGATATATTATTTAAGGATTATTGAATATTTTAAGAGGAAATTAACAGCCCTATATATGTCACTGCTTTCGTTCTCATCTGGAAGGCTTAGATCTACCACGGTTCGCTAATAGTCAAGACACGTGTGGCAGAAACTAATTCGATACACATATGTAGATATTAAATGATTCCCATAGGAAGTAGTGGTCCGGATTTCAATCAGCTATCTTTGCTACGATTCACGTATTCCAACCACCGGACCATTACTGCTCTCACCTGACATCACACTTTATGAGCGGTTGCTTGTAATACAACAGTATATTAATCGTATTTCATTGTAAAGAGAATTGCTTTAACTTGTATTTATACATTTGAAATTATTTCCTATAATTCCTATTTATTGTCAACGAATATATGTGTCCGAGATTAAAGATTAAAAAGATAACAATTTTAGCATAGTTAACTATATTATTTAAAACATTCGCCCGGCAAACAGCTGTCCGGTTTGGCCATCGACGAAACAAAAGGCGAGCGTACCGTCGGTATTCCCGTGACCATTTCAATAGACCAATTAACGTACGGTTATAATTGCTTCTCGGTATTCCATCGCCCTTGGATGCTCTCGGAATAGCTCTGAGTCAAGACTTGGGTTATCGGTATGGAGACGCGGGCGACGATATTGTGTGACATTATGGAAAAAAATATATTCATGTCAATGTGTGACGTGTTTTTAAATGCTTGTTAAAATAGTTTCAATTGTATATTTACGTTACAATTGTAAAAGGTAGTAAGTCGTGGTGTTTGTAACGTAAGTTCGGAAATTGGTTCTCGTTTTTATATGTGTCCGGTATTAATCGGTGTAGGTAGTTTAGTTTTCAGTTATTTTCTTTTATCCTTAGTTATCCTATCGTCGGACTGGATCTGTCTTTTTGAATCCCCTTTCGTGTTACGCATGTTCATCCTTTTATGGCTCTCTCACATTCGTATTATAAATTTAATTAATTGTATATATATGAAAATTAAGAGCAGAGATACCCGAGCGACTAGTTAGCTACATCTGAACCGAAAACTGTGCATACAATTGATCTCATCCTAGGTAAAGGAAGACATGCGTGTTATATGAAAATCTGTCACGTGACTCGAGCAGCGTCTTAGAGTAAGAGGTTTCTAACCGGCACCTAAGAAAAGGAAGCCTTACCCCAGTAGTGGGACATTTACAGGCTGTTGCAATACTATTTAATTACGTTCGGGTATTTGATGTTTTATTAAAAATATCTTCAAGATAATGAATGTTATTAATATACACGAATTGTAATTATACAATCAATGTAATCTTTATTCTCAGGTCATGGGTTTTCTTATCGCTCTAGATTAAATATTTTGTTTTCGGTTGTAAGTTATCGCCGATTTTTATTGAAATGTATGTCGTGACATAATCAACATAAATAATTACTCAAGGCGTACATTTGAATTGAATCATTGAGTAACAATATTAAATTGAACTACTGCAATTAACAGTAGGAACATTAATGTGTTAGTCTTTGCGATAAAATTTCTTTAAAGTTTTAGAACAAACTTCTTGATAACTAGCGACCCGCCCCGGCTTCGCAAGGGTGCAATTTATTAATACAGAAAATATGATATAAATATCATTTGTACCGTATAGCACTCAGGAATAATGTAGCTTTCTACCAGTGAAACAATTTTTAGAATAGGTTCTTTCCCCTACATCCGAACAAAATTTACCTCATTATAATATTAGCATATATTAGACAAATAAAGAAATACAATTTTTAAATGCAACGGAATCGCGAGAATATTATGATTAAGACAAAACAATTTTCGAAGGTCGCAAATACGAGGAAATCGTAAAAGACAAACATGTAACGGGACCAAAAGGTTTACCTAAACATCTAATAATACCGCGACATCAAAGCGAACGCTGAGAAAACACACCGCGACCCACGACTGACGCTGTTGACGCAGCTAACCGCAGAACTATAAAGCCCTGCGTTTCTGGAGCTACTAATGATACATTATTTATTTATATTGAATTACGTGTTACTTAGTTGTAAGGCCGGGCCCGTGATATCATTCGTGCTCTTGACGTAAGGATACAATAATTATTTGCAGCACAATGTCCTGAAAGTCAACGTCCATCCGTCGACTTGCGTGGAAACGTTAGATTATGGTAATGTTTAAACTACTATAACTGAAAGCTAAGGGCTGATCAGGATTGCAGAATAATGTCAAAAATATGATAACAGAATGATTTTGAGTTTTCAAATTAATAACTCAATATCGAAATCCCCTTTAAATTTTATTTTTCTGATCCCGCAGTATTGTTCCTCGGTTAGTCGTCGAGTTTCGGGACATCCTGTGTATATTTTAGCAACATTCCGGGAGTAAAATGTATCTTGACGCAGTGTTTATCTCGTTGAATAATAGATTTCATTTACAGATTTCCGCGTAACGCACTCATAGATCAACGGATGAGATTATCAGACTAAAAGTTTTTACATCTTGGACTATGATTATTATGAAATTGATACATTAGAGAACGAAATGTATTCATTTTAGTTTTTGTTTTAAATTTTTAAAAATATATATACATTATTTTAAACGTGTAGACGGACTAGTACATGTCAATCGATGATAAGTGATCACCACCGCCCAGAATTATTGGCACTGTAAGAAATATTGTAACGGTGTGCATGTAGTTGGGGTTAAATCATTTTTAAAACCGGAACAAAACAAAATATTCTTTATTCAAGTATGCTCATAAAAGTACCTTTGAATCTTCGTGTTACGGTGTTGAATTAAATCTAAAGCTACCACCGCTAAAATGAAAGTAATTGTTGCTGTTTGGCGGTAGAATATCTGGTGAGTGGATGGTACGCGTGGGTATGCGCGGGCCAGCACATAGCCCGCCGAGTAATATACAATATCCCCGTGAAACTCGATTCGTGTGAAATAATTTTCGTCGGTTGATGTATCGTATTGTTTTTAGACTAACAATGGCTGAAAATATGCCCGTTCATTAGACAATGTGGCGTGACGTTGGCGTGATCTCACGCTTTATTTACGCGTTCAAAGCTTTCGATGTTAATCTTCTAGTTCGGTGTATATTTTTGTTTGTCTTAATTCTTTTATATATAGATTGTATTAACATATAGCTGATCTTCCGCATTGTGCGACGTTAGAGAATTGGTCGAGTGTCTCGTGCGGGTCGTTCCAAAAATCACCACGATAATATGTTACAGTGAGCGGTTCGATTGCATTGATGCCTGAATTACACGCTTGTGAATTTAAAATTAAAAAAAATAGTTCAATATGATAAATTCAGGGTTTAAAATAAAAGTGCGAAACCGATGTTTATTCAGATGAAATAGAACAATGTATCTCAGATTAAAGAGATGTCTGAATAAATCAAACCATACGACGTAAACAACGAAAACCATTAAACTAAAGAAACTTCTGTATTGTGTCAGGAATGCCTCATGGGGATGATACAATAACGGTATTTTATCGCTTGATGGAATACTCTCATTATCCTGACAACTTAAGTGACTAATCCGTCACTTACCGCTCGTGTTTTGGATTAGTAGTAACATTGGCGTCATAGCGATGTAGCCCTTATTATGTTTCACATGAGCCTATATTCCCCGGTTAAAATATCTCGGTATCTGCGTCAGGATGCTCCGTACGGTCCACCCACTCTTTAAACTATGGAATAGTTATTGTTTCACAGAATCGAGGTTATCGGCAAACACCCACGGGATTTCTTTTTATCCTGTCGTCACTGGCTGTAATTTTTTGTTTCATGTTTTGTAATTTTCAAGGTCGTATTTTTTTTTTTTTAAATGTTTCCAGAGACAGTAAATTGTAACCATTTAATTTTAGGACGAAATATATGTCGGAGCCGGTTAGCTTAACTTACACAACAACGTCGAAGCCATTTTACTAAACGCCGATCAATCAGCTGTCCGAATGATATTCAGACAATACTCTTCCGTTCGAAGAATAATGTTCTTTAGACTCTCCTCGCTATGTACAGATCCCGCCAAACAACACTCTGTTAAAACCGTAATGAAAGTTTTTTCACAAGCTCACATCTTTATACTTAAATTAAAATACAAGAATAATTTACTAAAAAAAAAAACATTTTATGTGCAACTTTAATTTTTATTTTAACACCATTGACGTGTTTAATTTTGTTTACGTTGCACTGATCTTAACTGTCTACAAACTTTAATTAAATTTTATAATTTTTACACACTTTTATCGTTTATAAACGAGTCGTTTTTTTTTTTCCGTACAATCGAAGCGTTTTATTGTATTTCGACGTAACGAAAACATTTGCTTGAATAATATGCAAATCTACAAAATTACGTGATTAATTGCATTGATAATAAATCTCAAAACTAGTTGTTTGACTTTATAACGTTGGAATTAATTAACATTTTAAATATTTCCGTATTTGATATAATTATCCTTATTCGAATGTATTTTAGTTAATACGTGAGTCAGTCTTGGAACTGGTAATATAATTCGATAAATATCTTCCATAAATTCATTTGTTTTGTATATGTTTTATTTAATTTTTAATGTATCTTATTATAAAATGAAAAAAAAAGCAGAAATGGCCCGGTGGTTAGTGTATTGAGTTTTTATTTGCTTATAATTCGAATTCAATTCGAGCTAGGGGATGAAGGAAAAACTTAAAATGAAGCGTCAACAGCACAAAGATTAATGTGTAGTCTAGTGATGACCCTTAGAGCTCTTATTTTTTGTGTATTTTATTCTTTAAAGAAAAAACATCGTAACGAATCTTATTCTATATACAAGGAGTAGATTCTTCACTTCAATTGTAGAATTACCACAATTAAATAATTATGAAAAAAACATATATTTTTTTTAACAAAGTGCGCTTGATAACGGCAGAAATAGAGAACCTTAAAGTTATTCAATATGCGTCTGTATATCGTATTAAAGTGAAACGACAACAAGCGAAAACGTAATGCTATTAAATATAAACACTAATACCTAAACGAGTCTGAACTGTAAACGCTAAGTGTCTAATTCGGCCCGATGTGTCACAGGCTCCTTCGAGATGAGGTCACCCCACAGTGCGCCTGCGCCGGTCGCGACACATGCGTTAGAACCGCGCTAATTTCGTACACCCGCTATGGCAGATATTAGCGAGCTTGAAACATCAAAGCCAAGTGTAGGAGCGACGTAAATAGAATCGTTTGAGAATATGAGAATGTAGATCGTATTTAGGTCGATATTAATAACAAATAGATTACATCTCCTACGTCTGTTGTGTTCCGTAGACTATGACGCAGGTACAGGGAAGCTTGTATACTGATGCGAGAGTAACTGTCAGTCTGTCACTCTTTCGAGGCCAAACCATTCAACATATGCTTGAACTCCAAGGAAGAACGTAGCATTTTTTATGTCTAATATCTAACGACAATCTAAAACGCAGAGTAGAGGATATAATGTCTTAGGTCCCGTGGCGAGTGGATCATTGACGGTGTAAGAAGTGTTTTATATTTTTCGCAGAGCTTATGTCTATGGGCGAAGGTGGTGATTATCTGTTTGGAAGGAAATTAGTTTGGCTTCTTCAAAACATAAATGTTCGGTAATCACTCGTGTTTATTTTATTTTATATATAAATGAGATTGAATGCGCGGGTCGAGATTTTATCTTATCTATTTTTTACCCAATCGTATTGGGTTTTTCTCAGATAAAAATCTATATACATATCTTATTCGATTTCAGACGAATCGGCTCACATCAGTCATGTCACGTCATGTTATATTTATTAAATATGGTAGCATTTCCCTTACGCTTTGATTGAACCGCCGTGATTTTTTTTATTCCATAAGTGATTTTCATAAGTATTGTACACAAACCGTTTTTCCGAACCGATACATACATTTTTATTTCCGAGCATACATATTTCATAAAGGCCTTGCTGGCCCTTGCAGGTGCAAGCCTCCCGGTATTGCGGATGTCCATGAGCGGTGGTAGTTACTTTCCATCAGGAAAGCCTACGTTTGCCACCTATATCCTAAAAAAAACATCGTCGTGGGTCATAAAAACTTTGGGCTTTTTCCATTAGCGACATGAATCAGTGGTAGCGCAATGGAAATATTTAAGCTCGCTAAATTATTTAATTCGTTACATTTTCGTTGACAGATTTTATTTGAAGGTAGGAAGTAAGAGAAGTACGGTATTATTTAAAATATTAACGTATAAGGTTTATTGAGGAAAGATTTTAATATTTATTTATAGTTTGGTTTGATTCGACAACCGCAACAGTTTGTGCTATTTGCAATTTACAGGAAACCATAAGTTGTGATTATTTATTTAAGATAAAGTTTTTATTTTACTTTTTTATATCAGTATGAAAATGAGTAGTGCAGTCTGTTATACTACTTGCCTTATATGTTATCCTGTATGTTATTTAGCCCTTAGTAATGTTATAAGTACCTTACGTAAATAAGGAACTGTCTAATGCTACAACAGGAACGGAAGATCTTGATCTTATTTTGTTTAAAGAAACAAAAAACTCAAGCTTTATAAATAGTACACCAACGATTACATATTAATAAATAAATTAAGGCGATTACTGATTTGTTTCACCAACGCGTATTGTTAACAAAACATTTATTGCAGTAGAGACACAGCCTTAAATAAACACATTCCTCGCGTACATGCGACAGAGTAGGTTCGCTGTTTTCTTAATTAAAAATGTAGACAATAATCCGGTACGGTGTAAGCCCAAGGAAGTCTAGATCTAACTATATCTAGGGAGGTAAATTAATTTAACGTCTAGACAGTTTTATACGTATGTTCCAGACCGGTATGTCAAGCGTTGCTTCCTCGGTGCTTCTAAATTATGATGAATTTATCGTTGCTGTTTTATAGCATATATAAATATACTCGTATATGGATATATGTATATTATAAAATACCTAGCGTAACGTTAATAGTAAATAGTAAATAGCCAGTTGACTTTCACTCTGGCCTATTTCGTTAAAAAGCAGAATGAACACAATATGTCACTAGTATTCGTATTACAGTTATATTTGAAGAATTATTGTCTGTTTGTCTGTCAGACACACGCCACATGAAACACTTCATATTATTTAGCGATAAGCTCTTATTGAATCGTTTTATTTTAATCGTCGTTTTGACTAATATCATATTATGCATTTATGATATATCTGATTATGTTTTTTAATTAAATATTTTATATTAGCGATTATATTTATTCTAAATGTACATGACATACAAAGCTCCGTTGCTTTAAATGTTAATAGCATCTAAAAATATTTATCGATTCATTTCATTGTGTCACGTAATATTAACGTAGGAGGTGAGTCGTCTGGGACGTCTGTGTATAAATTATTTGCTATGAACAATATACAATGGGAGAGATAGAATTTTTAGTTCAATATCACAAAACAAATAACCTTTCAGAAATACATTTGTAATATTGTTTCATTGAATTATGCTTTTTTGGTTTTCTCTGTACGAATAAAGCATGTTACTCTGTAGAAAATTTAACAATTGGGTGTCTTGCAAGAGATAAGCTACTCAGATAACTACCAAGCTGATTTTTAGTTTATTTAACATTCAGTGAGTAAGCTTCACTTAGCATTGATGTGACGGATAAAGCATTGTTAACATAATATTAACACTAATAAAGGCGTACCGTTAGAATATATTAAGTATGGGTAGAACTTTCAGAACATTCCACTTAAATGAGACGAAAAACAAGTATCGATTATTTTAAATTTCGACCTTTACCGATGCATTTTTTTTATTTAAATGACACTACTATCGAATTAGTCGAACTATTTTATGTAATGGGTAAAATTACTACTAAAATCCGGTTACAATCAATGTACATATCGCGTGACTTGTACAAATAAAGTAGCTGAATAAGTAAACATTTTAAGTCGAACTTGATGCCTGAAGAAAGCCTTCATGATAACCTTCAAGATTTCAGGCTGGATAATAACACTTCACATAAGTATTGTATAAAGTGTTATCCAAAAGGTCGCAGGTGGTACATTATAAAGAAACACGTGTTGTAATATATTTAACTCAATTTTCTGTCGCATAGTTTCTATACCGTGAAAACTGTATACTTATTGATTTTGTGTTTCTTTTTTGTGGTAATGAACTCATTCGTATTCACGTCTTTGTTTATGAACGTGTTTATTAAACACATAATATTACCAGCCTGTAAATCTCCCACTGCTGGGCTAAGGCCTCCTCAGGAGGAGAAGGTATGGAGAATATTCTACCACGCTGCTCCAGTACACAGGTGGCAGAATTTCGTTTCAGATATTAGACGCATGCAGGTTTCCTCACGATGTTTTCCTTCACCGCCGAGCACGAGATGAAGAATTCAGTGCTTGCCTGTGTTGTACCCGAAAGCATCGGTTAAGATGCACGCGTTCTAATTACTGGGCCATTTCGGCTCTCGAACTTTTGTAATGAGAGTTTTCAATTAATTCCTTTCCGAAGAGGTTGGTTGGTTAAACATCTACTAATTTATTTTTCATGTTCCTCAATAAATGGGATAAGAGAATGAAAATAGAACAGACATTTCGGTTTCCTTGTTGTCCGACTGTACTAATCTGAGTTTAACCATTAAACTACGATTATGATATAACTTATATTTTAGTTACTTAATATAATTCTGCACAAGTTTTAGCTTAATGTCAAACAATGAATATAGATTGAAGTCAACGAGGTCGAAATCAAAATAAAATTTTATGTCGACTTAATCTATCTACCAGAAACTTATGTAAGTTTTAGTTTAATTAGTTCCGCTGTTCACGCTTAATCGGTTAAATATCTGCGATATCGGTAATATTGGTCTCCGTTTGGTTGTAACCAAACCAAGCACAGACAGTTCTTTTATATCAAGTGTGATGATGCCATTACAGCTTCACTATTTGTAAAGCCTTACCTTTATTGTTTAAGAGATTAAAGACGTTATGTTTATGAATTAAAACAATTTTCATGTACGCTCTTAACATAATCGTAGATAATCCGCATTATAGATTAACTACTGAAATTCTTGCCGGTTCTCGTCAGACGAATCTTATTCGACTAATATCGTTACATTTCATTAATTGGTCTTATCCAGAAAAGCTTGAAAGTTGTTGCTCGTGTTTGTCTGTGTTTATTAATAATTTCAAAAATAATTACGAACAGTATTATTACATTAAAGAATTATTTATCATCATTTTATTTTCGTTTTCATTTAGTTATAAAATTACTTATGTTGGTCAGGTGTTTAGCTGAAACGGTCCAAAATATCATGATGACCGATTATGTTGAGACTTGAAGGCCTGACAAGAAAATTTACTTTCGCAATTATTATATGTGAGGATTTGATTGTACTGCGATTGATATTATTTGATAGTTGATAAAATTCAATAACCACTCGAGATGATGTGAGATTATCTTTATCATATCATTGATTACATTATGCAATATTAATCTCTGGACTATTTGTTGCGTGAATAACGCGTCGAAAACATTCAGACTAAACAATATTGATTAATCATGATCAATGTGGAATGTTTGATTTTGATCTTTGCTAAGTTGTAAAATTTCATATATGTATTTAAATTCACAAGGTCATTTATAGCAAATTACCTAACTAAATTCATCTGGATTTTTGTATATTTTGTTATAAGGTTCAAATATACAGTTTTAGTATTTGTGATGCAAAAGCTTAGTCAGTAGTTTTGCGTCATGTTCGGCTTTAGTATAATTTTTAAGTCTTACGCCTTGTTCTCTGCACGTGGTAAGCATTTGTGGTGTAACAATTGACCTCATTATTTCGTTATGTTCCCCCATAATTATTCTGCCAACGCCTCCCTTTCGATGCTATATAATTTTACTAACTTTGCGCTCATAAAATACGGTTTTCCTAATACCTGATTTATCTTGATATTAATTTGCAATCAATTATGGAATTTATCGCAAAATTGTGATATTTAATAATATTAGAATTAGACGTTTAAAATTTAGAATTTTTTTTACATTCATTCAAAGTATTTGAAAAACCTTTTTTGTTGACTCTCATAAATATGGAATCGGTTAAGAAATAATACTCCAATTCTCAAGAGCCGACAAAAATATGTAGATTTATTTTTCATTTTGGTTTTTAAAATGTAAATATTTAAATACTATCTATATAAAGGCACAATTCTTACAACGTAGCCAATTAAATGTCATTAATATTTGCACATCAGCCTTGCTTATCAAACCCGTTATTTTCAATAGTTCACTCATTCACTTGGTTCAGAGAACTCTTAACCAGGTGTATCAATACTCATTAAATTAAACGTATCTAGAATTATAATGTTTTTAAACGTACACGATATGATCTATGCCTAAATTAAACCACCTGTTCTGCCTACACTTGCCGCCACCTGTCCCCATCGAGGAAGACCTGTGGACTTCCTGTATTCAATTTGAATGCAACGGTTTTTTAGTTTTGTTCAATAATAAGCTGTCGAGCTATGCCTGGAAAATATTTTCTTATAGTATTTGTTCCTCCGTTCAAGTTTTACTCTAATATATAACCAATCGTAATTTATTTTAGTTCAGATTAAATGAGTTTCTAATTTTATAGAAAATATAAAGGAACAATTGCATTTGAATTATATAGTGTATTCTATTTTGTATCCGGCTCGAAGGATCATAAATATGGTTTCGAAACGTATTGCTTCATAATGTATCTATTTCGTAACAACAGTTACACGAATCAATTTAGTTTTTATGTGTATTTGTTTAATAATCAATTTCGCTTATTCCGTTTAGACGAGAACAAATAGAGATATCATTATAGTTCCTAGTTCCTCAGAAATAAGGGTTATATCAAAACAATGTATAGTCTTTAAGTAAAACAGAAGCAGGTACAATTATTTCGAGTGCCGGCAAGGTCGTATCTCCACGGGCCATGTGTTCTGTGTTCGCTATTAGTTCTGATAGTGCTGTACATAAAGGCAGACGGACGCAAACATTTTGTTGAAGCAGATAGTACGCGTTCGTGGGATAATTATCGTTTATGGATTAATTACGAGATGATTTTAGCGTGAGGCGTATTTTTAGACGTTTAATGTAACTTTAATAGTTAGTTACGTTTTTATTTTAATATAAAAAGTAATCGTAGTAACTGTTTTCTTATGAAATGATTTTTTTTGGTAAATTATTTTACAGGTTGTACTGAATTGTCGAATGAAAATATTTCGTTAAAGTTTAAGCTTCCATAGGTATGGAATATAGATTACTTTTTTTTCCTATGTAATTACCTATATGAACTATATACAATTATCAAAATCAAAATATACTTTATTCAAGTAGGTTTTACAAGCACTTTTGAATCGTCATTTAACAAACTTAAGTAAAGTAAAGCTACTACCGGTTCGGAATGTAGATTCTACCGAGAAGAACAGGCAAGAAACTCAGTAGTTACTCTTTTTTCAATAATAACTTTCAAACTTTATTAGTTATAGATACAAATAACTTGCCCCAGGGAAGGATGTATTGAATTTACGGAGTCGGAAATATGTAATATATTGGTCCCTGAGAAAGATATATTGAAATTGCGGAAATATTATGATATAGTACTTTATCAGTATAGTAGATATAATGCTGTTTAAATGTAAATGTACTTGATTATTGATTGTAAAAAGTATTGTGCGAATGAATGATTTCATGGTATACGGGGGATTTTCTATTTTCTATATTACTCATAACATATGAAAACATGGCGTCATTGTGACGGCAGAGTCAACAAACAGACATGTTACTATTGTATGTAATCAGTCAAGTAATGTTATCAGTAACTCAAATGCACTACAAGGTAAGTGTTAGATTTTTTAATAGGATTCTGTACAAACATTATTTTTTTCAATTTAATTGATCATGTAATTTTTGAACAGGTAATAATTGAAATTTTTGAAGATCTTCTCGATGGGATCTGTTAGTTGTTAGCTTTTAATTTAATCAATCCGTTTAAAGATTCGTTCATTAAATTCATTCAATGCTTTTAAGAACGTACTCGAATAAAGTATATTTTTAATTGAAGTAAGTCGACGCAAACGTTTCATACTATTTCAAAGGATTCATAAGGTTGATACGATCAAGTACTTGGCTGTTATATCGTTTTATAATTTAGTTATACAGCCTTTTGATCTCATAATAAACATATGTAATCAGTGAGTACCGAGGTAATTTCTTTTAACGCATATTAATATAATTAAGCGCTGTCTATCGGTACTGGGGTTTATCGTATGCGTTTGACAATTCGTGTTATTAAATTTGCTCGCGTTGTTAGCTGCACGTCGTATGCCTGATGTACCTAATGTGACAGGTACTCATGTACCAAATAATCATATTATGTATGTCCAAATACCCGCTGTGACCAAATTTAAGTTCTTGTAATACTTTAAATGAACGACCGATACTGCGTATGTGGTTTCATATCCTACTATTTCTCAATGATACCGAAGATTATCAAATCGAATCGAATATATTATATAATATCAAATGTCGGTTAATGAACGAATAATAAGAAGATAATCACACATTAATAGTTAATTAAATGCAGTTCTTCGACTATCGTTCCGATAACGAATTGGTTATATTCTTATTTGTGCAATCTCTCCGAGCTGAGATATGACACAAATGATGGAACTTCGACTGGAGTGGCATGTTGGAAGCTGTACCTGAATCAATTAATTAAAGAACCTGTAATTTGTTTATCATACGATCAAATATGTTGCTATTGAATTTTTTTATTACATTAACAGCCTGTAAATTTCCCCTGCTGGGCTAAGGCCTCCTCTCCCTTTGAGGAGAAGGTACGGAGCATATTCCACCACGCTGCTCCAATGCGGGTTGGTGGATTACACATGTGGCAGAATTTCGTTGAAATTAGACACATGCAGGTTTCTTCACGATGTTTTCCTTCACCGCCGAGCACGAGGTGAATTATAAACACAAAATTAAGCACATGAAAATTCAGTTGTGCTTGCCTGGGTTTGAACCCGAAATCATCGGCTAAGATGCACGCGTTCTAAGCACTTGGCCATCTCGGCTTTATTGAATTTTATTATAACAAAATTAATAATATATCGTATCGTACTCATACTCCCTCCTGTAGAATGTTGTTTAGATTAAATAGGTACGTAGTTCCAAGTAGGGGTATAGATCTGTACCCTCCAGTGAATTCACAGAAATAGCCTCCGAATCTGCATATTGTCACGTTCCGTCTGGGATATCGATGCTAGTGATCGACGGGCGTGAAGCGATTGGAGACTTATTACTTTCTGACAAATATATCACATGCTATTATTCTGGCTTGAATTGCGTTGAATCCCTTAAATTCCTTATCATTCTTTATGAATATGTATTATTTATATTTTATAGATTGGATTTTTTGAATGAATCAATTCTGTCCAACGTAACAATTATTATAATAACTCAGGTAATATGTTCATGAGCATATTAAATTCAACAGATAAATAATTAAACAGTCGATTTTAACTTACCTCTGAAACTACCTAAACTAAATAAATATATAGGACAGTTTCATTAGATCTGGAAAGAAGCCAGGCTCATCTGCGATCGGTACTTGGTGTGTTGAGACGTAACTTACTTGGTAAATTGATTTACTATTCGATCTGCTATTTTCGTGTGGAATTTCAAATTAACGATTAAATCGATGGTTAAATTATTAGCTTCTGGTAAAGTAAGGCCTCGTGTGTGTTCGGCGCCTCGGGAAATGTTGCTTTAAAGCCTTGTAAAGTTTCAGAGGATCGTAATATTATTTTATTAAATATAGTCTCGTTTTTGGTTTTCGAATATTTGCTTTATTTACGCTAAAACTGCACAAACAATTACTACTGAGTAATGTCATTTCTACGAAATTATTATAAGTATATATAAATAAGGCAAATATTATCATAAACTGTTGGTTTCCTATTCATTACAACCGGACATAGCGCGCGTATTTTCTATTAATCTTCATTTAAAAAAAAAATAATAACAAACTTCCTAAATTGTTTTCCAAGCTGTTCAAAGAAACTGAAATATCAACGCCTATAATAATATCATTGAGAATCTCAGCTTCGGGATACGCCCGACTATTTCTGTACGTGTTTCGGTTCAATTAAAACGTCATCATCCCGGTTTCCCGTATGGGGTGTTTCAGGGACAGGATGTGTTTCCGTAGCTTAATTTGTATCGAGCATGGATCGGGTGTTACGCGGTATTTTAGGACTACCTATTATTGTTAACGATTAGTAGATTTGATGGCTTCGAATTGTAGTCCATAGTGTTCACTTGTGTGTACAAGATTTATAGACGATGAAAACTTAAAAATGAGATGAATGAATGGATCCCAATAAAAATAAGCCTTATCGAAAAATAAGTAATTATACTTATTGTTGAAATACATTTTTGTTAAATTTAAGATATTATTATACCATTGGGTTTGTTCGCTGATCATTCTCAGGTCTGATATACTTATTATTAAAATACGATCAAAAGTAGCGTAGTCGTAACTTTGTAGCGAATAAATTCTAAGTTTTATTAATTTATATATGAGTAAGTAAAACATGTAATTAAATTGTACAAAGCGATAAAACATCTGTTAAACACTCATCTTGCTTTAGTAACGATGACATTTTAGAGGAAGGTTATCTGTAAGCACACGTTAAAATATAATGTATGATCGAACATTATGTAAACATGTTTAATTCTCGACAAGGCCTTACGGGCTGTTAAACGCTAGCAAATCATATATAATTATATTTTACTTGTGAGCGGTGTCACAACTCTACACCTTTTTAGGAGGCGCTAATTAGTTAAATTATGACGAAACTTAACAAAAATACCGACTGACGACGACGGAGAATGTTTTGCAAATGTTATTTGAATATCCGTCTCTGGATGTTATTGCGTTTAAGGATCTCTAAGGAATTTTATGTTACGATTTTATGGCCAATCGCAACGCAAATAAAGATCGAAGGATATTGGTGTAATTTGAAATAGACAGCTTATAAGCTAACTTATGTACTGCTAGGTTACCCCAGCACTTGACCCCTCTTCACATACGAATAAAGCCGCGGGTTCGCGCGGACCAAAATATGACTGCTTAGTTTTATTAATATTATATCGCATGTAGTGGTATATCGCATTTAGCAGCATATTATCGCACTTTACTTCGTCCTCTAGCAGTTCTTAAACCTTTATTTATAAAAATGCAAATTCCAAAAGTAATCAGGAAATAGAGATTCAATTCATGATCAGAAATATAAATTTTGTACGAGTTTGTCCAAAACGCTACTTGACACAAATGAATAAACACGTTACCTGCGTGTGAGCAGTGAAATCATTGCTTCAAAGTCAAGCCATGACATCATCCTGTTCTTGTACCATGTTTACAAAAATACGACAATCTGTGTGTGTGTGTGTATGGCAGTAATACTTAGAAATTATAATAAATACGAACAAAACTCAAACGAATCAATGGATTATGATTTACGAAGCAATTCATCAGTGTTTAAATTATTTGTTCGAGCGCGACTATCTCACATTCTTCTTGAATACTTACTGCATATTTTATTTCACCTTTCATCTTCAAACAATGTATTTTTCGATGACACTTAGTATATTCGATGACTAGATATAAATTCGACAAATTTTGGTCCGTATTATCAGGACGTACCAGTTAATCAGAATATTCCAAGTGATCAATGAGCTATTAAATTTGCGTAAACGAGGATTATGATAGCCAATTGTAATACGCGTGTTTTCTTTTATCGAGGATAAGAAATGGAATAAGTCCTAATAGTAGGAAAAGAAAGAGAGGGGAATAATGAAGCTACCATTTGTAAATTCACACGAACGGAATCGATAAAAGCCAGTAAGGTTTCGCATTACATAAGTTATTTAAGCCCTGCTCTATTCCATGTAGGACGGAAGCGCATCCGCGCGACCGACATCAGGAAACGTGAAGGCGATATTGCAATAGTTTTATCTCGTACAGTAACGTGTTCATACTCATTTTTATCTTCATTAACGTTGTGTGAGAATTTCGAAATATCTTTGAATTTAACTCTAAATATTCTGAAAGGTTTGGTTTGAAGAATTTAACGAGTCCGTAACTCGCCGAAATGTCGCAATATAAGGCAAATACTTTATTTGTTTTAAAAAAGTCAAAGTTGCGCTATCATTGCCATAAATCATACATTTTTCTTTGATAGTAAATTTTTGTTCGTTTACCAACCCTCATAATTCTTTCGTAGCTCCACAACTCACCCTCCACCCTCTTAAATGCAGTTTGTGTTTTTTTTTCCGTTTTTATAAAGTCTGCCCGGTCGAGTGGCTCTGACGAGGTTGAGTGTCGTAAATTCAACTTTCCTCCTGCATTTAAGGCTGCAAAATGTTTTCCTTATTATAATCAGTTTTTATATCCGCTGTTTACTTTTGGTTCTCGTCTGGTATGAATTCTTAATAAATCTAGCTCCTTTGAGATAAGATTGGTATTTGTAATAATTTTCTATTACTATTATTAGTTCTCTCCTAACTATTTCAGTCTTTTAGAGAACCTTTTTGTTAAGACTTTTTACCTTTTTTTCATTAACGTAATGAATAATAATAATTTCGTCCTGAGTCCTGACCGAATTTGGCCACTGCGGCCAATTTCAAGGGAGACCAAACAACTACACAGGTGCACTCTCGACTTTGCACATTTATAATCTGCAAAAGCAAGAGTTCAGGCGTAGTGCCAACGCTTTACAGTGTAAGCACATCCAGACTCGGGGCTAGCACTGAGAATTATTCAACTGAAAAACCCAATAACTTCATCAGTCGCACCTGCGGATTGAACCCAAGACCTCGAGATCTAAACCAGAGAGGCAGACCGAGTCAATAACATAAAGACATAACTATATTTTTCATTATTATTTGAAAGGTTTGTATTTATCCTCATATTATTATAATACGCAAGTATTTATACCTTGTCATCAGATGTCTTGCGAAATATTCAAGTCACCCAGTCTTGCCTCACTTGTCCTGTGCCTGTATTACTGACGGAAGCGCGGAGGCCGCATCCTCGCATAGCTTCCGTGCGCCCGCGCACGTCCCGATCTTGATGAGATCCTACCAATTGTCCTCTCGTTTGATCGTCATATATCGTTACAAAGAATCTTAATTTATTTTGAATTATGTTAAGAGCGATTACTATGATGCTTGCTACTAAATGTATACACTAAATAAAGTTTTCTTATTTCCCGTACAATTAATATTAAAGTATTTATAATTGTACGTGTTAAACGTACACCATTGGCTAGGTAGTTTAATTTCTAAAGATAAATATATGTATAATTAAATAAATTATATTTAGATCGAGTGCTCACAAGGCGACAACGCGAGTTTTAAAATAGCCTCATTATCTTTATGCACTCGTGCACGTCTCGGACGTTACATACAGAATAACTATCCAAATAATAAATATCTTCAAGCAATTATGACTCTTTATTATTAAACTGAATTCAGCTAACAAATTTACTAAACTTCTATTACGAAACATTAAACGATACTGCCAGGAGTATTATACTGAAAAATCAAATTTTCAGATAAATAAACAAAAGTGTTGTGACTGCCAAAATTCTTACGAGTGAAGTTCTCGGTGCTTTAACAGAAATGACCATTGAGAAAACAATTGAATTGAATAACTTACTAAGATAGTGCATAAGTGTAATAATAATGATACAAACCAGTGAGTTGTTAATAGATCATTAATTATAGGTGATCAGTGTTGATATGCTCATCAAACATCAGTGAAGGCGACGGTTTTACCGTTGACGTAAATATCCAAAGAACAATTGTACTTATGGTCGGTATGATGTGGTTCAAGCGGGACCCAAAGGTCCCAGAGAAAGTCGATAAGGTTGACAATGGAGTTGTCAACAAATTGAGAAGAAAAAAACCGGTGCTTCTGAAACCGACCCGAGAGTCGAGCGAGAGAGAAACATCGGCGGACAGCGATAAAGAAAGACGAAGATACTCCGATATCCTCGATATGAAAGTATCGCTCGGTACGTATGAGTTTTACGAGCCCGTCTGTTATGCTACGGTCTATAAAAATATGGTATTATTGACTTTATTAGTGTTAAGGATTTCCCAGCCATGGTAATATTTATTAATAATCACTTCGCTTATCTTTGAAAGAGATAAATTAAACAAAGTCCAAGAAATACAACTATTTGTAATGGAATGTTTGACCTGTTGGCTGCCGGTTCGTTGGCCTTTTTAGTAGAAATAAATATCAAGTAAAAAATATGTATTTAAAGTGTGCGAATAGTATGTAAGTATCATCAATTTCTTGTAACGGTTCTTCTAAGCTGTCGATTTCCGACTACAGAGCAATCTTTTTGTGATATGGGCTGTGGCTGATGTCAGTTGTAAATATGTCTACGAAATATGCTGAATCGTTATTCTGTTACTCTTTAATTTAATGTTATTAATACATACATTGATATTATTTGTTAAAGATGTGTAGTTTAATTTATGCTATCCTCATTTAAATAAGTTTTTATTTGCATAAATAGTTTGAAACAACTGCGAATGTCATAAGGTCAGTACGGTCGAGGTCGGCCCATCTGATGTGATAAGTTCTATATTTAGGAATGCGGTCTCAGATTTGTGATATTATTTTCCTTTACTAAATTTTTTGTTTCCTTGTATTCGGTGACGTAATTTTTTTTTTTTTTTATATTTTTAATTTAAAGAAAGTCGTGTTAATGTGTAAATTTAAGATGTAAGGCTAAAACTAAGTCTTTGCTATTAATATCATTTGTAAATGTTTTCTCAATTTAGTTTGTTCAATTAATGCCGGTCAGTCGTTACTCGTTGCCCATATTCTAAAAATGTATTGTAAATGACCGATATAATTATTCGCGTAAGATTGTTTTGAATATTTTCACACTTGAGCCCAGTGTTCCCATTTAAGACGGCAGTTTTGCCCAATAAAATTCCATAACAATATTTTACGTATATCTTATGGGTGGGTTACTTCTTGGATACATCTCTTTTAGTGTTTATATATTGTTTATCTGGAATAGCAGGAATTGTGTGCCTAATCCGATTTTACGAACTTACATAAGGATTATAGTTATCCTGAACAAGAACGTATTACAAACGTTACTGGCAAAAGCTAAAATAACAGACGATAAGACCAGAACACACACAATAACTTGTAGTATAAACTGTTTTTGTATACACTGACCCATCGCGGCCTTGATGTTACAGCCTAGTTAAAATTAAAAAAAAAAAAACAATAGCAGAACAAGAGTAGAATTTTCTAATACAGTACACATTTTGCATAGTGACACTAGTATCTGTAATCTTCAAATACTTGCCTGCCTATCAGTTATTCGTATAGCCTCTGAATAACAAAGTAAGTATACAAAAAACGCATACACCGGGCGCAAACGGCTAGAATCTTTTCAAAGCGAATGCATTTCGTAATGTGTGCTAACGTTCAGTAATAGTTCCGCTATCAAATGTTTACAATAGTGTAACCCGAGCTTAGGAGATAAGTGAGATAATCCTTAACCAGCATGTGCAACGGTGTAGACGTCGCCTTATCTATTTTGTTTATATTAAAGTTATATGGATGTTATTAATGTGATAACTTAGTTCGTTCTTAAAGCTTATTGAAGAAATATTGTTATGGTTATTGGGTTTGTAGTTACCGCAAAACTGATATTTACTTACCAATTAAAGAAAATACAATTCTCGATGTGAAAAGTTATTTATTTCTATTGTCATTTTTCAAATAATCCAGTTAGTATTTTACACAATGAAAATGTTAGGCATACTAAATAGTAATAATTAATTAATCGGGTGACTCAGATAATAATTTACGTTACATGCTCGTTACGTATATCTATGGATTTAATTTCGACCAATATATTTTTTATCGAGGTGGTCGAATTCGTTACAAATTGTCTGTTCCCACAAACTATATTATATTGCGATGTATATCAAAGGCATTAACCTGATTCGCCGACGATCCCTCAGGGCTGAGCC
This sequence comes from Vanessa atalanta, assembly GCF_905147765.1. NCBI lineage: Eukaryota > Metazoa > Arthropoda > Insecta > Lepidoptera > Nymphalidae > Vanessa > Vanessa atalanta. The sequence continues at coordinate 8,036,863 of NC_061896.1, forward strand.
CTACGGTTAATGCCCTTTTAGCCCTCCTGCTTCTGGAGGGTCTAATAGATTCCCGTTTAATTTTTAATTTCTTAATATTATATCGTTTTAATTTTGAAATTTTAGTAGTTTTCATGATTTGAATACAAATATATTTTATAATAGTAATAGTATCTTATTTCTCAAGTATTATTTGTACAGGCTCGTAATTCTAATTAATCAAATTTCAGTTTGTTAAAACTAAATTCTAATATATTTAAATGTGTTAGGTTAAAATATTTAAATATAGCTAGTCAATTAAACGAGTTTATATTAAAATATAGTATGTACAAAAAAAAAAAAACAAAATAAAATTCAAGTATTATTCAAGCATTCTTGAATCGTGAGATTGTCGAAAAAACCGGCAAGATACCGAGTAGTTACGATTTTCCACCAATTATATAAAAAAAATCAATATAGGAGGTATGTTATAAAAAGTGACAACAAATTCCTTTCATTGAATGCGCGAAATATATGTTAGTCATCAATTAATAAGACGGTCATGAAGATTAATGATATAAATGTTAATTAGTATTGACATTATTTGATTTGGTTTATACCTTACTAAGTTTCATTTAAGTATCATTATTGTGTGACACGTGTTTAAGGAATAAATTTATTATGGATTTAATATCGTTAACGGGTATTATACAATTTATATAATGAAAAAAATTCAAATGAAACAGGTTGTATAACTAATTTGATAAAGGGGAATCGTATCCGCGACTAACTTAACTGGCCGGGTTGACCGTTTCGCTGCCACCGTTAATACAATCAATTTACGTAATTTTTACTTTCTCGCTTGTAATAATTTCTTTTGTTTGTATAGAAAGCGTATTTCGAAGCGACACGTAAACTGTTATTGTATGGAAATAATAAAGAAAACTTCACGCACGCTGTAGATAAGATAGTTTAGCTTTCGCAGAAAGAGAGAATCTGTATTTATTAAAAACAAATCTGAAACGAAACTATCACAAATAATAACAACAGGTATTGTAATAACATTACTGGCTGTAACTTTATGGGTTTTAAGTATGATTTTATCGTATAAACATAATAAAATGTATTCTTTTCTTGGTTGCATTGTATTTAATGCAAAGTACTTAGGCATAGATCTGATCGGACTGCCCTTAGTATATCTTTGAAGTAAGACATTCGCAGTAAATCGTTACTTCATCATTATTATTATTATTAGCGACGTCACCTCCGCGATTATGTCCTATTATTCATCTCTCATTGTGGACACATCATTTCTGTATTTTTTCCATATTGTTGTATTTCTTATAGACTTTGTTGGTAAATGTCTACACAGTGATATTCTTATAATGAAGTTCCCAGTGTTATTATAGATAATTATTGCGATTCTTAAACTTATTATACGTAATTACACTCTGATTATAACTCTATTTATTTTATATACGCGATTGAATTTAATAAATATACATTGTAAGAAAAACATAACCATGGCTCGGATATCTAAACACCGTATTCGATACGTTGTTACATAATGTAAATTAATCCGTAGAGCGACGCGATGAAAGTGACGAATCTCTCTACGAGTCAGCTGACTGCCACAGTGATGCTATTTCTGCCAGCGATGACGCATTACCTCGCCTGAGTAAAACACCCACCATGAGCAAAGAATCTCTCAAACTAGCGGTAACTGACGAGGAGGGCGAGCAAGCAAGAACTAAAAAGGGACACAGGAAAACCATGTCCCTATCGAATCCAATTGAAATCGTCAAAAGTCTTGGCGATGAGTGGTTCGACCACACAAAAAAGGAAACTGAGAAAAATTCAGACAAGAAGAAGTCGAGGGAAAGTCTATGGAGTGAAGAGGACAGAGATTCAATTCATGGTTCTACTATGAAATTAGATCAGTTAAGGAAAAATAGTAAGAAAGATGAGAAAGGGAGTGAAAGTCGAAAAACTAGTACGACAGAAGTCCCAAAACGTAAAAGTAGTAAAGGCTCTTCAGTTAGCGCGTTAAACTTCCTCAGGAGAAAGAAAACTCCAACATCTATGAAAACAGTCGAAGCGGTAGTCGAAGTTGTCGACGGTATTGTCAATACGAGTGAAATTTTAAATCATACAAAGTTTTTCTTAGAAGAAGAAAAGAGGCATGCATCGATCTGTCAGAGTAAGCCACCCGCAGACACTGATTCAGATGAAGATATGCCAGCTCCCAAGGTTATTGGTGAGCATAGAAGAAGATTAAGTAGACAGACTTCTAGGAGTAAGAGTAAAGTAAGGGGAAAAAGTCAGACTGTCAAAGTGAATACACTGAGGAAATCCCACAGTGGAACGCTAAAGAAGGGCAAAAAGAAGAGTATCAAGACACCGTTAGCAGGTAGAAGTCGTCAAGCTAGTATCGTGGAACCTAGTCCGATTACAAAAAAGAAGAATTCTGACGCTTTTAAACAGAATTCGTGGCTGTTCAGTGGCTCCAGAGGTGAGTAATAATATTATTCTATTACTTTTTCGTCATATATTTTTAATAGCTTAAAGCGATAGATCGTTTTTTATATCAACTTTAATAGACCGATTACTTTTATTGCGATGATTTTCGTGATTCGGTCTTTAAAAAATAAACCTGACTTATTTCAATTCAATAATTGCACTTATATGTAGCACAAAAGTAACTTCAAACGAAGTAATCGTTGTTCCGCTTACGAGATCTCGATTCCGCATCAAACCGTCACGGCGTCGTATTTATCAAACGCTGACCTCAGATCGGTCGGGCCCGCTCGCCTTGCAGCTCAGGGTTGCCGGGTCAAAGCCGGACTTAGGCTATTATTTGGATGTTGTATGATCGGAAGTTGCTTTTATTATTAAGCCCTTTCAAGTTTTCCTTATAAGTGAAACCTTATCGGTAATTTTAGACGTTTTTTAAGTATTGGTCAGATACGTATTAACGCAATAATTAATTAAATATGACTCTGTGTCTAGAATTATGATGAAATGGAAAAACTGATATCAAGGCTATTGAAATCTGAAAACTAATTAATCTTGTAATTCACAACAATAAGCGTTACTTTAATTATCTGTCTCATGCAAAAAATACACCTTGAAATCAATTTTACTCAAGTGCTGCACATTTGAATAGCAAAAATTTTCAATGCAATTGAAATAGTAACCCTATCCAGCTGTTATATGTATACACAGAAATATATCGTAAATAATATCTGAATTCTCAACCACTTACATAAATGGCATTTGTAAGACATCATATCTAGCAATTAGTTAATTATGGCAGATATATTTATTTAATATTATTTTGCAATATAAGCACAAAGCAAGACCCACTTGCAAGAATCAAACTAGATACACATTGAGAAAGTAAAGTATCGTCTTACTTCAAAGTAACTTCACCTAAATTCCTAATTATATTTGACACAATATCTCCGGCGTGATTAACACACGGCGGTGCAATTGCTTCACAATCCGTACTTGTGATCTAAATCGTTAAACATTTCAATACTCGATGGTGATCGTGATAGATCGCTTGGCGAAATATTTATATCGATTCAACTACTGGTTCGGGTTTGACATGTAACGGTGTTCAGTTTTTTTGCTGATCGTTCTACTTGACTTGATAATGCGTCGTCCAATGCTTCGCTGGTTTATCAGTCTGCGTTATTTATACAACATCCTCTATCAATCATAGTTGCTTTATTTGTATTATATATTAAATTTTAATGAATACTTTGATCACGTCGTTGATTTTTTTCGTATACTTATATTTATGCTTTCAAACTCGATTTCATCAGGTCCAATGGTTTTATCTCTTAATTATTTGGAGAGAAACATTTGGATATATGTGCTAGATTATACATAATATAGTACGAACATGTCATTCACATGGACTAGATTTATCAATAATATAGCATAAAGTCGTGATGGAATCTTGAGTTCGATGCATTTCGCATTTGTGTTTTCGTCCTGTGGCTCATCTATTCATTATGTGAGCCTTGTACATTGCAAGAGCTAAACATGTGACGAAGTATCTTGTTAAGATTTCTTTCTTAGAGGATCAGAATTTAAATCTATAATGCCTGTTCATCAATGGCAACCCTAGTATGCAAAACGGTAACGCAAATTCGTAACACGACCGTAACATGTCGAAGCGATATTAAAACGGTTTCAACAATTAAACATCTGAATTCTTTGACCGTGAAATCATACATATGGGCAACGGAAAATAAATAAATCCGTCTGGTTAGAATCTATAAAATCGACGTACGAGCCATAAACCTTTAGACTCGTCGTGAGAAAATTATTTATCGCGTGTAACGATATTGCGAATGCTCGTTCCAATTTCATCTCAATATTGTTTGATTTTCGGTCAAGTAAATGTACACTTTTTCAATTTTTATATCAAATATATTTTATTCGAGTTGGATTTTATTAGCACTTTTGGACATTTTACAAGATTCAATAACTAAATGCTGCCATCGTTTCTGAATGTAGAATTTATTTTAAAATTTTTCAGTAAGCTAGTATTCTCTATCTAGAGATAAATCACATTAATCAATAAATTAATCAGTGAAATAATTTTATTGGGTTGTTTTACTGGTATTGGTTTGTTCCATTTCATTTCTGCTACTTGGTTCGTAGCTTTTTTTATTAAGTATCGGTCATTTAGAAGATAATTATAATTTTTTGTCGTTGCAATTAGGCAATTTATAACACGTTAGCTTCTTCCCGGGTAGAACAAAGGTATATACCACGAATAGGGGTCTTGTTTTTGGACCAGGAATCCTTTCCCGCGTAAACAGAACAACTCGAAATTTTTCATAACAAACGGATCAATGATTTAGGAATGCATAGTTTATAGATGACAAGATCTCGACATCTCATTACAATTTTAGATGTCGAGTAGATGACGTTATCGGGGAGGTCTGAATCGCAAATAATTTCAACTACTCCCATAATTAATTAAGTATTCATTGATGCAACAGTTTCTCCATTCATAGCTATTCTGCCCATGACCCGTGCCGCCGCATACCAAAACATGTTCAATCCTGGCAGGCTGTTCTGATCCCTATGCTTTTGAAAATAGAATCTATATAAGGATTACCGACTCTGCCAATACGATTGATGTTGTAAATTCTATTGTCAACTTTAATCCTTGCACAATAAGGATTGTTCAGGCAAGTTTTCTAAATTCATGGCACAGTTCTGTGATATTGAACTCTATTTCTGCAGGGATAGGGTCGTTTTTCAATATTTTTTAATTGTCATGTATTAAATGTGATTGTTTATTTATATATAAAATTGTGTGATATTGAAACGAGTCGTCTGTGCATTCCGCAAGCGGTCAATGGGCCGGTGGGTCTCAACTGTTTGTGTATAGCGTGCGGCGTTCGAATTTACTGTTGTTTAAGGAGGACGCTGCAAGTATTTATGCCAATGGGGATGAGTTGAAAGGGTAGTTTGAGTAAATAACAATTGAATGATACGGATTAGGTTTGGTTTTTAGTACAAGAGTTGATATGTATTTGATAGACATAGTATTGTTTTAGTATATACTAATAAATTAAAAAAATATATTTTTTAACCATATATGTAGATACGTTTAATTAATAGTCCTAATAAATATATAAAACAATTAAGAGTAAATAATAATTTCATATTCATAATAGGCTCTTGTTATGTAGATATTACTGTTATCGGTGCATTTATGTCAGTGATAACGGGTCACTCGCCAATCCATTATCAGGACGACACCCCCGGCCTTGTGACGCGATTATATCATTTATTAATCATCTATGTGTTATATATTATAATATGTTTAATATTGAACAAGTGTATCTCTCTCCGTTAACTTTTTTATAGAGGTTCTCCTTCAAACCTTCTCCTTGAGAGGATAGGAGGCCGGTGCTCAAGTGTAGGAGCACTATTTATACGGTTATTAGAGGCAGCGTTTTAATTTTAACAATAATAAATCGTAATTTTGTATCTCACTTTGCGTATTGCGAATGTATTCATTAATGCACCTGCAAGTCGCCCGGTGTTGCAGATGACCACGGGCGATGGTAGTCACTTCCATCAGTTGACCTCTGTTCGTTTGCCGGTTTCACCTATAAGTAAAAAAAAGTACAAATATAGTAATAGCGAATAAAATCATATCATTTAGACGCTCTTTTATCATAAGCTGTCGTCCAATTATTTTTCTCGTACCTTAATACGTCCATCTAAGTTTAAGCTAACCTTAAGTCCGTTAAATCACAAAAAAATACCGGAAGCGTTGATTTCACCAGTACATTGATATGCGCGTGCGCACCTCGACGGGAAGCGCGTATTAATAGCGTATCCTTGTGTGGGTTGACTCAGCGGAGACATTGTTCCCAGTTCGATTCCCGTTGCGGCTAATTTGGGATTGTGACTAATTTCTTTCGAATGGTATTTTGTAGACTTTGTAATTGTTTAAAATTTCGTGTGTGTAATAAGTTTTTATTATTACATATATTATGTTATTTGTAAGAGCCGTAATTCCTTCAAAAAGTATTTTTTCACAATTTTCTAGAGATAGTGTCATGTTTTCTCAGAAGGAAAATTTATTGTAATGTATGGTTTATTAAAAAGGTTCGATTATTAAAAAAACACAATGTTCGGATATCTTTGCCGATAAAAAGTTTCCAATGAGAACATATAATTTCACAAGATAACTTTTGCCCGGGGTTTATTTGATGGCTTATAAACGTCAAGTGTTAAGGTTCCTGCAAAGCCGCTTTTGTTAGCAGATGTCTGTAAGCGACGATTATCACTTGCAATCAAGAAGACCAACTGCTCGTTTGTCCGTTTGTTTTTCTCATATTTTTATATTTTTCGATATAAATAAATATTTTTAATTTTTTACTTTACACATGGCGATTTTATTATGTTTTATATATTTATAAAATTTATTTTTGTGTACTTTTCCATTTAACTAATTTAATTATTATGACACTTTTTTTAGACGGGTTTCTTAGCCACGGAACCCTAAAACATTCCTCAGAAACACAGATTATCACCGATTACATTGAGAATGCTCTTTCGGAGTTATCTCTGTAATGCAAGTTCTTTGACCCCGTATCATAAATATTATGTATGTATGTTAGCAATAAATCGACGCTTTAAACCAAAAACATTGTCCCGTTTCTCTGAAACGGCCGCTTAATTTATTGAACGGTGTTTTGTCGAAAGTGACTTTGGAATTGTGTCGGTTTGTATTTTAATCTCTGCGATTGGTTAGAAATAGGAAAACAATTGATAACATACTAACTCTTGTTTTAAATTTTGAATTGTTTGTATGTGTGAGATGAGGTTGGTATTTTGTTTCTTCTTGCATATATAGGTGGACTGGCCACCTGATGCTAAGTTGTCACCACGGCTCATAGACATTGACGCCGTAAGAAATTTTAACCATTCACCATTCATTCATTCTTTCATTCATTCTTGAGAACGGGAGATGTTAAGTCCCTTGTGTACGAGCACAAAGTTAAAAAGACTCACTCACCCTTCAAACTGGAACACAAAGTATTATGGCTTGGCGGTCGAATATCGAGTGGGTGGTACCTACCCAGATGGGCTTGCGCACAGCCGTGGTAGGCAAGAGAAATTTTATAGCGTTAAGAACACAAAAGTGTCTTCTTTGTCATCTTTATTCTATATATCTGTGATGTAAAGGGTATTTTAGTATTAAATATATTTTTGAGTTTGAATATATCTTAATGGTGCCCAACGGACGAACCAAGTTGCTCAAGGAGGCGCCACTGACGCGCACGTTACGTACCCCCAATGTCATAGCCGACCGGGTGGATTTGTTCTGTTGCAGTCTGAGTGAACTCACAACTATAGCCACTTGGACTATAGCATATATAACGTAGAGACTTATTTTATGTATTATTAATAGACGTGCTGTAATATCGAATTAGGACAACCATGTCCTGTAATGATATGTATGCAGTTTTGTATTATAAATAAATAAATCTTTGATGCAATTTTAGTAGGGTTTAGTTAGTCGGGACAAGTTCGTACCAGTCCGGTTCTCCTCGGTAGAATCTACATTCCGAACCGGTGGTAGCTTTACTTTAAATAGTTTGTTAAATGACGATTAAAAAGTGCTTGTAAAAGCCTACTTGAATAAAGTATATTTTGATTTGATTTGAGTCAATATACATATTTTAAAAGGCCATGCAAACATGTTGTTTTATTTTGTTGTTTCTTAAACGGTTAATGCGCGAGTAAATTGCGAGTGCTAATTTTGATTATCATTATATAGAATTATTTACATGTCTAGCACATGTAAATATGAAGAAACTACTAACAATTACTACTAGGCTTATTTTAATTTAAAGTAAATACAAAGGGGTAGTCCGTATTGAAAAGTTTAAATGTTTTCTTTCTGTATTATTCGTTAAGACGTTATCGAAGTTGCAGATTCGTATCGAGTTTTTTTTTTTTCAAAGCCGAGGTCCAGGCGATGATTCAGTATCGTGACGTCATCACCGGTCACTGAACCCCGATCCGATCGAAATTTCGGTTTTTCCCTTCCCGATGGACGTTGAAGACATTGATGCGAGATTTTTACATGTTTATGAAGTTATATAAGGAGCGAGGGACATGTTTGTTTTATAACTTTCTTTGTCAGCTTACTCGTAAGGCAGGTGATGATGGACGTGTCTCGGTTTCTTGGATGTCTCGAGAGAAATCATCGTGAGGCAGGTTTTCTCACTTCACTTCAACATTCAAGTTGATTCGGTCTCGCGATGTAAAAGTCGCAGGTTCGATCCTAACCAATCGAGTTATTGTCGTTTCTACTCTACATACGAGATCGATGTACGTTTGAGTGGAAGGGAGAAATTGATACATACATACATAATTAAGTTAGTCTTTTTTTTATTTTTATTCGGCTATTATATTTCAATGTATTAATCATCATCTGTCTACAGTACATAAGTTAAACTGGTTTTTATTCACGGATCACATTTTCTAATTATGGTACATTGTATATTATGGTATTGTTATGACCTTATTAACATACATATGCAATTTTTTTATTTAGCCTTAACTTTAGTCTAGTTTGTGTTTTTACCTCTTAATTAACTCTTAATAAGATCCAGAGTTCCAATTTCGAAAAAGAAAAAGAAAACTAATTCTTTCTAAGTGTTAACTCCAGTTAAGCGGAGATCCAGTTTTGCGTTTATATCCAGTTTTGTATTTATCACAAATAAATTTGATTTAAATAATAAACAAATATATTTTCTCAATACTGGATAAAAGCTTGGATATAAACCGGAATTTCAGCGAATAAAATCATAGAATACGTATTTAATTATTATAAGCATTAGAAAAACTCACATTTTTCGGACCTTTTATTGTTATATTATATTAGGATGCACATCTATGTGATTATAATGTCTGTGTCGTTGTGTTCCGGTTTGAAGGGTGAGCCAGTGTAACTACAGGCACATACATAGCATCTTAGCTCCCAAGGTTGGTGCGTAAGCGATGGAAGAAATTATAATTATAGCGCCATTGTCTATGGGCGGTAGTGACCATTTACCATCATGTTGCCATTTGTCGATCCGCCTAATATATTATTAAAAAACCTATTAGTTCAATTTTTTATGTATATTTATTTATGTGTGTATAATCTCGTACAACGATATATCGTACGTACGTACGCAATACAAGCGAAAACAGAGACCGTAATTACTCGAAGTCGTAACTGTTATCGAATTTGTACTACTCCATGTTTATTGACGCTAACTGTAGTGTATTGTAAACACGCCATATGTTAACTGCTGGAATATTTAGGTCGTACGCACACCATTACATTGCACTATACTATTTAAATTTTTGCACTAATTATGTAAAGGAAATTGTATTATGCCAAAAGGGATTCTTTTCCATATATACCTAAGTTTAACAGATTAAATATGGTGCAAATAATACAATATAAAAAGTTATTAGGTGGCGATAATAACCAGTCTTAGTCCAACCGGGGACCTGGTGGACGACTTTTTTTCTCCTCGCTTTTGCTTATTCAAATTGATAAACCAGGGCTTTTCCTTGAAAATGGGCCCCTCAGCACGTGCATATTGTGCCCGTAAGGTATAGATGGTATTGATAATGACGATAAAATATGATGTCATGTTTAACATACTTTGGGCAGTGTAACTACGGGTACAGGGGACATAACATCTTGGTTTGGAAGGTTGGTGGTGCATTGGCGATATAAGGAATGTCGTCTCGTCCGCTAAACTGTACTATAAAAAAAACTTAGATATGAAATGTGCAAATTGTTATGGAAGATGCATTTTTTTCTATTAAATATATCTTTGTATCGAAAGTCGTTCTTCAAAAGTTGCTCAATGCTTAACCCAGATAGTATAAGATTCGTATCCACTAACATAATGCGATCACGTCGGTTACGACGAACTCATAATAAATTCATAGCTCAGACGATACTTGAACAATGAGTATCTATTCATATTTATTAATACAATGTGTTTTCAATGACAAGTAACAATTAGGAAATGAGGTTGCTTACTCCTCAGTGAAAAGGAAAGCCTTAATAGATTAATGGTACAAGGGTCAAGGGTCCAAACTTCAGTTACATATTGCAAAGCACTAGCTAAACCCGGCAGACGATATATATGCCATATGTCATGAAGGTGAAACATTATAGAATTTGATGTATTAGAGCGCCATCTAGCGGCGAGTAACAAATTGAATGCTATTGAAACCTTCTACATGAAATAAATACATGGTAATTATTGGTGGATACTATTTTTTATATTGTTATGTATTAATTTAACTAATTCGGTTTTATCTCCTTATTTATTGGACTGTTTACTTAATTTGATTAAAAAAATGCACATTTAAAACAACCTTTCATCCAAGTGTGATGCACTGATATACAGACTGACATATGTTTTATAACACAATAAATTTTAAGCGGGGAAAAGTTGTTTCAAGTAATAGCCTGCAGGTATCCTACTGCTTGGCAAAATTTCAATTGAATTGGTATCGAATGACACTTGATAATTTATTGCGTTTCCATTTTTTAATTGTAGTAGGTATAGGTGGACGGGCAAATGGGCCACCTGGTGGTAAGCGGTCAACACCGCTCATAGACAATAGTTCTAGAAGAAATATTGAACATGTCTTACAGCGCCAATGCGGCAGCAACCTTGGGAACTAATATGTTACGTCCCATGTGTTACTACTGTCCAAACCGGAACTCAATAATACTAAGTATTGCTGCTTGGCGGTAGAATATCTCATGCATACCAGCCTCGATGTGAATAGAACAAAACGTCAATATTTTTGTGGTAGTTTCTCGAAGATCATTTGTGAAATATATAATAATACATTTCGAATAATTTCATCTCTATACTCAAAGTATTGTGTGGCTCGTTTAATATGAATGCGATTGTGCTAAGAATGATTAAAACGCTGCGCAGGAGTGAGATCATCGCTATACAAGTACACGCGTCCTTTATAACGTTGACTATGAGGCGGTATTGTCCTCTTGTTAGTTTATTACAAATGGTATCAAGTATTCATAATTTTTTAATCGTTCTGTAAATATGGATGGATATCGTTGAGGTGCTAGGTACCTTCTGAGTTATTCTGTTTATGGAAAGTTTATGATCGGTTGAATAGTTAGACGTAAAAGCGTAACAAACAAACAGACAAACAAAAAAAACCACTTTCACATTTGTAATACTATATCACGTTATGGCTGTATGGTTGGCGTGTGCAACAGCGATCTGTTTCATTGGCTGATATGAATATTTCTAAATATTGACCCGCAATAAGCTAACGTCATTAAATACATTGAATATTTATTCAAAGCTATCCAATTATATAGCGCAAATGTACATATACATATATAATCTATTCCAACCACAGGGGGACAAAAGCCAAACAAACTACTTTTGACACCGAGTGTCTAAATTGACGCGATATCATTGGTTGGATTTGGAACCTATTCGTAGTACAGTAGAATTATAAATAAAGACATTACCAATACAACTGTTAGTAGTGCACAATACAGCTGAGCTATCAGCAATTCTTTATTTGACTGGAATAGGCTATATGTGTTTGTTTTTTGTCTAAGCCTGTCTATTTGCGAATACTTACCGTCAGATTGTCTGTTTGCTCATCTGCCTTGGTCTTACTGTCGTGGTTAAATTATAGGGCCGCTGATCTCGAAGTGCTGGCTTCAAACCATATCATTAGATATATAGCATAATTTGACAATATATTTAATATATGTACGGACAAGGTTATGCTACAATTTATTTGTACGTGTGTAGTATTCTTGTATCCTCGCACAGGATAATGACGCGTCGATCGTGGCTCATCTCGTAACAGGATAGAGCGCTCGGCATGATTCATCCGCCGAGTTTCCGACGTTTTTGTAACATTCGATATTGTTTTTAATTAGCCGTCGTCGCCATTATATGTTTCGTTGCAATTAAGTTTCATTAAAATTGCAGCTTTTGTTATTTCAAATATTGACTGTTCAATGGAAACTATTTGGTATGTCTACTAGTTCTGGTCCAGAGATCGATTCCTTATTAGTACATAAGCTGGTTTATTATAATTTAAGACGATTATTAGAGCCTATTTCACCACGCTATTTTGTTTCGCGTTGTTGGATTCAGATTTTAACTGTCATTCGTTAGTGACATCTACTTACTATCTCACTGGTCTATCTCCGCTCGTTTAATTTTAAATATGTTTTAGAGAATCTCAGTCGTGTAGTAATATTGAGACAAAATAAAACAGTATTTACAAATAAAATGCATTTCTAACTTTCATTTTGATTTGTTTACAGGAGAATCGAGGCGAGAGGGATCGACCGACGAGCCCACAGCGCCAGAACTAGACGTCGACACCAACGACACCAGTACCAAGGAGAACGAAACGAAAGAACACAGGCTAGTATACTAACAGAAATAAAACAAACCGGGAATCGGGATATGCATACTTGTAAATGTGTGTGATTTCGTCTCTTTTATAAAAATAGATTTTCGAAAGAGGTTTCTTGAATATCAATATCATTCCTTAATTAAGACGTTGAATTTTAGAACGCAGCTATACTATCTCTGTTTTAGCGCCATCTGTGTGAACTTTATGAACTTTGTAAACTTATGCCACAAATTTGTAACAAATGCCCACAGCGACCGCTAGGTGGCGTTTACAGCTTAAAAATTATAAACATAGATGGCTTATTTTTAACACATACTAGTACCGTTGGTTTCGGTATGTTTTTGTTTCATTGAAAAGTGTGGCTTCTTGCCACTGGGTGGCGTGGATAGTTCAAGCACTAGATGGTTGATTTCCTTTGAACAAGCAGTTGGCAGAGGCAGTTTGGGTGGATTCTCTAAAAATGATTATAAAATAGTTTTTTTTTTTTTAATTAGAACCATAAATATGATGTCATATAAATTACGTCTAAACTTAAAGAAAACGAATTTAAATATATGGACTTAGATTTAATTTGAATGTATGTAAAATAATAGTTGATTGTATTTAATGTTAATTCATAAATTTGTGGAATCGGCTAATTATAATTTTGATCTAAATTAACATAAATCTCCTTCCACAGTAGTTGGAAAGGCGCGAATGCATCTCGCGGCGTGAACCGCGCGGAGAGCTGTCGCGAGCGCGACGCACCGAGACGGGGCAAGCATCGCAACGCGTCCGATCCGAACCGGCTCACTGCTCATCCTAACCAGTGAGTACATCTATATTTACGAAATTAATTACTCCTACAACGGTAAGGTGATTAATTGAAAATAATGTCTACTTTGGAACTATAAAGTGTGTTTACTATTGGTACGAAGTTCTTTTACGCGGCTTCCAGTAGCGACCATGAGTGGTAGAAAACATCAGTAATGAAAAAGCGTTATCAAGGCGACTTCTCCCTCATTTTCTCTCTTTATTAGTTTATTAAAGGTTTATTACAATATAATTTAAACTCGGTATTTATTATTTTAATTCAAACGAGATTTTAAATAACAATTTTTTTTCCTTGTCGTTCAATTATTCTCGAACGTTTTTAATATATTTCATGTTTTTTTTTAGTTTATAAATAATATTTATCGAAAGCAATTTGTTCCAACGGTTCCACGACACCTCTCTTGTATGTTTAGGTTGTTCTATAAATAGATACGATGACAATATTTTAGGGGACCGTTCTTTAGTTACCAATTTCAGTGATAAACAGCCTATTCCAATCGAAGTAGGATTAAAGATAAACAAACCTTAGATTTGCGTATTCCATGCGATTCGCTAATAACTCTGCTATGTTGTACACTACTAAGAGTTTATTATTAATATATCTTTATTTATAATACAGCATATTATTACACTTATTTCCACTTTAATTTTTCCTCCAAAATTCCGATAACAGTTTCAAGCTCTCGGCCAATGATATCGCGTCAATTTGCTGTCGAATGTTGTTCATTTGCCTGTTCTCCTCTCATGGTTGGAATTGTGTATATATAGATTAAGATCGACAAATATTTTTAGCACTCAAATTTCGCGATTTTTTGCGTTTTTATCGACAGCTAAATGATTCCGTTTCTTAATATCAATTCAATGTGAAAATAATTCGTAATTTTTCATAGAACTTCTTCGAATGTTATATAATGTCGTGTGTCATCGGAGTTATAAAAAATTAAAATCGTAGAGAATTCTCTTATTAAAATAACTCGATTTAGTTTCGACTTCCACCTTCTCATAATTTGCAACGGTCTGACCGTTGCTTTACGAAAAATAAATCAATTTATTATACACGTTATTATTTCCTGTTATCGAAATATGTATGCGTATCTTTAGTGACAAATTTTTGTAATTTACATTTGTAATGAAACTTTCATGTAGTTTTAAAATATATATTTTACAAAATTACATGTATCGTGTTTTATAAATTTAAATGAATCATGTGGAAATATGTAAAGCAACCCATTTTAATGAAAGGTAAAGGTTCGAATTCATTGTTTAGTTTTTATATGGCAACTAAAATCATGTTGTGTAAGTCTTCTCTAACAATATTCTTTAATGTCCATCTAAATTTTTTTTTTAATATTCTATAATTATTGTATTTATTTACAAAAAAAAATATATAAGATATTCTTTGAGTTCTTTATCTAGGAATAGATGCATTATGTTCAGATTGAAGATTATTTCTCTTGTTTTTTAGTAAGACCAAAACTAATTCAGATCTGCCTAGACATAAAAACGACGTAAGTAAAACTAAAGACAGCGATTTCAAGCTTTACTTCGAACAGAATACACGATGTAATCGCATATCAGCATAGTACAATAGTTTATCTATTTTAAAATAATTTAAATTATATTGTACTTTTATAAAAATAAAAAAAAAAACATTATATTGAATCAAAATTCAGATGAAAACATTTAAATTTAAACCTTATGTGTAGCGATTTAAAGTCTAATTTCAATGACGTTTATATAAAGAACTAATTGCATTCCGGAGTGTTATATTGACTTATTTAATGACCAATTTACGAAGACCCTTCGTTTTAACATAAATATATGCCGAGTGAGGTGTAAATTTGAATCGCTTAAATTAAATACGACCTTATTCTCTGAAACTATAGATTCATTTTGTCTTACCGCCTTTTCATATTTCCAACCATTATAATTTGAGCCTTTGTATCATCACTGGGACGGTCGTTGTGAGGTCTTGTAGCGACCGGTTAATGCTGGTCTCTTATTTTTTTCACGTTATACGTATTCGAGGGTTCAGGGTAAGTAGTCGTGCGTCGTCCTGAAAGGTTTGATTTTCAGTTTCAGACGCGATACGGCACGAAGTGGACATTCGTGTAAAAATTCGATTTATTAAAAGTTCATCTTTTGTGATTAACAAGATTTTAGTGTCATTGTGATTTTTAATATCTTTTTCATATTATACAGCGTGTTTACATTTGGCGACATTTTTTAAATTGGTTTTATTTTATTAGTTTTTTTTTTTGGCTTGTTAAGGTAAGATGAATGAGGATTTCATATTAAATAGGTTTAGGATGGAATAATTTTGGTTTATTCATAAATATTTGATTATATTGGAATTTAATATTTCGAAATGAAATTAATGTCATATTAGGAATTAAATTTTCATGTCATGAAAATTGTAGCAATACAATATTTTATTACGACACGTGCTTTTGAAAACATATATACAACATATAGTATCCAATTTATCGCTTAAACATGTTTTCCGACGTATTTTAGGTCTGTTTTTGTATTTATATAAACCTTTGCAATTCGAATGGAGTATATATTCGTCTGCGTACATTCATGTAGTTCTATAAATTAAGGGTTATTTTAAAGGTTTAAATCCGTCGTAACCGTTCGTGTGGTATTCGTTGTATTAATATCATTCGCGTTAAATTCGGATTTGCGTAATCTTAACCAGTTTCAGACACGAGGTTGTTATCGGTATTCAATATGGAAATAATAAAGTTGTTTAGTGTATTACAACAATATCTAATAATAAGTAGATTTACATTTAATTCAACACTGTGACATGACGATTTAAAAGTTCTTTTATGAGCCTACTTGATTCGACGAGTTCGGAAAAATATCCCTTAGAAAACATTCATTGCGCGATTTTTTACTTGTAGGTTGAAATTGATTGATACCGCTTCGTTCCGTTGGCTCGTAGCTTGAAGTAATGCCTTTAACCTTATTAAACGAGCTATCTAGCGCCATAGTCGAGATTAAACTATGCTTTATTTAAATAATCTATTACTAGAAATTTTGCATCGTGAAACAACATTAATCTTCATGTTTCATGATTATATTTAACGGTTTAAGAACCAACGCTTCGGAATGTAGATTCCGTCGAGGAGAACCGGCAAGAGACTCAGTAACTATTCCAATGAAATACGCAGTCAACTATATACAAATACATAAATGTATGTGTGTTAGGTATATGTAAATCTTTCATCCAGTAATACGCCGTGTTTATTAATGTTTATTTTATCTGAGAATTAAATGTATTTACGGTAACTAGTAGTTTCCGAAATCAGCGCGTTCAACTCTTAAAACACTAACTTTTTAATATTGTACATGGAGATTTCTCTGAACTATTTATTATACGTACTGCACTGAATATCGTTCGTATTTCTTTATGCGTGTAAGTAGCGACGACAATGGTCGATCGTGGCGACGTTTTCAAACAACAAACATTGTGTCTTCACGCCGGTGCGACGTGCGTATTAGTAGAAAATATAAAACTTATTGTTTAATATCGAACTTATTTCTATGCAAGTGGGCTCTTAAAAGTACTTGCTTTGGTTTGAAATATGCATTTCCTGCTTGGAACGCAAAATTTAATTTCGATAAATAATTTCAATACTCGCCCGCCACAATTGTATTCCATAACGTAATATACTTCAGTACCTAATTTGCGTCTAAATTCTGTAAGAAACTTTTGATTAAGTATGACAGTCTAAGTCAAAGTCAAAAATTATAATTCAATATTGAAGCATCACACTTACTCGTTGACTTTCAAAAAATAAATCTACCGCCGGTTCGGAAAGAAACGCCTCAGACTCGGGAATAAAAGAGCGAGAGATCTCAAGGGGCCTTTTATTTTCAACGATTTCATTTGAATCGGTCAGGAAACGATCTTTTCATTCCTAAGATTTTTTGATAAAACTTATAGTTACTTACCTTATAGTTAAAAATCGTTAGTTTTATAAATCTCTTAAAAGTAGGATAGCAAAGACTTGTATATTAGTAACATTTTAACTTATAAGCCTTTCAATAATTTTGAACTTGTAATATACAAGAATTATGTACAAGATCAATCGTGGCTTATGTACTACGTAGTTTGTAATTGTAATTATTTTAGTATTTAGGTATAATTTAAATGAGATCGTTATTATTTTTGTATTACTTTAATATAGTAGAAGTGGTGTTAAGTCGTGATTCCCTCGTGGCCTAATCTTAACAAAGAACTGAAATACAGAGTATTATAGTGTTCAACCGTATAAGAAAACTCCGGTGCACTCTATACTTCCTCACTCATATAAAACTAGACGGACCGGACTAGAGAGAGGTCAGACTACAAGTGCAGGAGCAATGTCTTTACTTGCTCTCCGAGCCTTCCAAACGTCAGGGAAATGAGAATTGATTTACGGAAAAACTTTTTGGACGGAGTTTGAGTCTGGCACCTCGATATCTAAGTCTTATTGACTAATCACACGATCAACGAGGCAGTCGAATACCTATAGATTCTTAAAGTACAGTCGCAATAAAGAACTAGTATAGAAATATCGTTGTACAAAAAACAATACGTCGCATTGTAAATACGATTTGTTGTAAATGGAATCGTTCAATGCCGTTACGTGTCTACGAAGTTTAATAAAACAATGTTATCGTTGCTCGCGTTCAACGAACAAAATGTTCGCTATACAGACACCCAGACAGTCGATTTCCGTACCCGTCTGTGGAGGGACAGGGCGGGGTTGTGGGGGGAGGTGGAGCTCTGCGGAGTTTGCAGTGTAAATTGTTATGCGGGAAAATTGTATGAAACGTATAAATATAGTTAATTGCGGTAATGTTGTTTCAGTTTGTATGTCTGAGTTGAGAATACAATTATAAGCGAATGACGATAAAGCTTATCACTCAAAACTTACTTTAAACATGCGCCTATTGGTCGATCAAGTCGCTCGACAGCAATGTCATTCTGTAACAACAAAATATTGAAGATCGACGATTACGGTGATACGCTATTGTGATACGTGTATCTTTTAAATGTTCTAGGTTTCGCATATAACTATCTCTCGTATGTATAATTGATTATAACTGGCAACCAATAATATCTATGTGTCCTACTACTACTACAAAGAACTACTCCGAGCTGGGTACCATGTGAAACCTTAAAAAGGCACTACATGAACATTTCAATAATGTTGAATTTAACAAAAAAAAAACGTTTTATAATATATTTATATATATTTTGGAGACAATTTTTTCCTTAATATCTCTATAATATAATAATGTTTATCATCATTTATTATTGTAGGCATTACTTAAGATGTTTAGCGAGTGTTTATGAAATACTGATTTCTCTCTTTGTCATCACGGATTTGAGATTCGAAGAAAGGAGACAGCATCATGTAACTGATTAACCCCTAAATACAGCTTTAGGTATAGCCGCATATTTTTAAAATCATTTCGATAATAATGCAAAGCAATTTCTCCAGTATGAGAGTTTTGATCGCGAATATTTCGTTCGATCATAATCTAATATTAGACATTGGGTGTAATTTCAAAATGAATGTGATTCGAATATGTTAAAATAATAATGGGAAAATCGCGGGCGTAATGGTAATCTGTTTGAATACGACTGTGGGATTAAAAGATACATCGTAAATTTTATTAATACTACACGAAACCGATTGTCGGGAAGTGTAATCGTTTATCGATTGCAATATCTACAAACTGATTTAGAGTCTCGAAACATTGAGCGTACGTCATGCTTTTCTGCATCACGGCGTGGGAGTTGCGTCTTTATTCTTCTGTTTAAATATTCTAAATTGAATAAATTATATTTGTAATTAAATTCATATAAATTAATCCAAAGGGTAGCTGTTCCATGTCAGAATATAAGTCATAAAATGGGTTCAATGAATTAGTAAATGATCTTTTTTAAATAATTAAGAAGGAGAAATTCTAAAATATAGCGTTTATTAAACCCGCTGCACTCTCGTCGGTGACGTTAATACTGGCGTCTTGCCAGCACGGGAATATCAGACTGTAAGAAAAGTAAAACTAATAGCTCATAAATATCTCTGTTGAGATAAGGCCCTCCTCTAATTTAGAAGAGAAGGCTTGGCCTATTCCACCATGCTGCTCCGATGGTGAACACATGAAATCTTAATCTGATATCCATTCATTGTTTTCCTTCATTGGTCGTGAATTGAATTGTAAACATAATGGTATGGATCTGTAAGTTTCGGTTAAATTCACCTGTTCTAATCGAGAAACCATCTCAGCTTATTAAGCAGTGGTTCAGATCGCCTAGTGAAATAGAACATAGTATTAACTAACAACATACACAACGCACAACTCGCTCCGTCTTAACTTAAACTAAAGATTACTTATTGCGAAGTTAACGCCTGTTCACAACTTAAGCCGTGTTCACGGCTCACTCGCGTATATACATGTAAATATATGTTTTGTTTTGGAGTTCTCGTAAATGGGATGAAAGCGTCGCTAACGAATGGAATTACGAATAGTTTGTCTCTGTGGTAGTCGATTTAAGCAGTTAGGAATTGTGTTTGAGTTCACCATTCACAAAGGATGGTGTTGATGTTCTGAGATATACGAGAACTGACACAATTTTGGAATATCAAACATAATTCGAAATTATTTCTTATAAAGCTTAGAATTACCTTTCCTCACTTTGTTGTGTATTCAATATTTTGTTGATTTTATTTGCTTTGACTTGTTGTGTGTTTTTATGAATATTCAGATCCGACGACGGCTGCTTATCGCAAAAATAAGGATCTTTGCAGGATTTTTAGTGGAAAAGTGTGTGCGGCAAACCCCGTAGGACCAACAGTTTTACTTGCTTTAAATATTAAATTCATTCAACATATTCCTTACATCGCCAATATGCCAACTACCTTGAGCACTGAGATGTCATCTCCCTTGTGCCTATAGTTACACTGGCTCACTCACCGTTTAAACCGGAACACAACAAGTCTTGGAGCTCTTTGGTAGTAGAATCTGATGAGTGCATGGTACCTACCCAGACGGCCTAGCACAAAGCCCTACCACCAAGTAAACGTGATGTTCGACGTTGCATAGTACTGCCAGTTTTATCTCCGATTTCATAATGAGAAATAATTGCAAGAAATTCCCAAGAACGTTTTCAACGCGGTAGTCAAACCGGCAACAATAAAACATTATCTAATATACGTGAATTCCTAATCCTCAGTGACCACCCGATTCGCAACCTCAAATCACCTCATATAAAAATAACAGCAGCCATAAAACTTTGTCCAAACAAACACGACTTCTTCTACGGTAGGATAAACAAACACGTGGGATTAAAAACGCGAACTTTATTGCCGAATCATGGAAACTTACCACGATTTAATAATACCGATATTATTTTGTATGTTTGTTAGTTCGTCGCAGTATCGCGCTCAGGTGGTTCTATGGGCTCAGATATGTTTATCATTAAGCTTATATCATATGGCATAGGTTGTGGGTAGTTTGTTTTTATTTTTTTAAGCTTAGTGATAAACCGTCTGCGTGTACTTGTTCGTTTTTTCACCGCCAAACAGTACTCGTTATTGCTGTGTTTCGGTTTAAAGGCTAAGTTAGTCAGTGTAATTCCAAACACCAAATTTTAGTTATTATTGTGCATGGTGCATTGATGACGTAACTATTGTTGTTGCTATTTACACCGTCAATGTGATGTTGATTGTCTTAAAAAAAAATATATGTGTATAAAATTTATAAGACGTTAGAGATATATTTATCGACGCAAGTGTTGCTGTATCTTTACAGACAATTCAACGTATAAATTGTTTCCGCTTCGCGTAGTAGCGCAGGTGTGTTCTCTCCTTAACACTTGAAACAATACGTGGATCGATACAATTTGAATGCGTAGAAGCTTAGCAACAATATCAGTTATATCCGTTCCAACTCAGCGCAGCGAAAGATAACGATGTATCAGTTATTAAGTGCTCGTTGCAAGAATGAATTCGTTAGTATTAAAATTTTGATCATAAATTGCTATTTGCTTGGACCATTTTGGGGCTGCCTTGATAGGAAAGATCTGCCTCGACGAGAGGGAATTTCTTTGATTGAAAAACCAATATATTTTCATTGATTCGACTCAGGATCTCGGCTTCTGAAATCCTTATAAAGGCACTAACGACCGACGAAGCAATTATTTAAAAATAATGATATTGAAATTACTCACTAAACAAAAGCAAGGTGATTTTTATAAATCCTACAATATTTTAAATTTGGCGCCCACGTGTGGTCTCTCTTAGTTTCGGAGCTGCAGATAACATACATCAATATAAATATTACAGTAACCGTACACTATATAATAATTGTATTTACTTATAAAAGTTAAATATCTATTAGAAGATATTTCAACTTGGTGTACAGCGCACCTTGGGTTAAAGTATTTTTAATGCTTTTTATTCTTGTTCATTACATGACATTGCACGAGTAAGGAAATAAATACATCCACATAATACATAGCTGTCACCGACTGTTATCACTATCATCGAGCACTTTACGTAAATGTCAGTTATCAAAGAGCTTTCAGTGAGTCTAAATCCATAAAAATATAGCCCTATTCAAATCAAACTAACACGTTATCAAAATATTCATTTACATATTTTTTTGTCTAGATATATTCTCTGTGTTAAGAGCTTCTATAGTCAAGTGACTATCATGTGATAATTTCCAAATTAATAATATTTCGTCTATACAAGAAATTCTAGAAGGTAGCCTAGGGCTAGGAAATTAGCAGTGTTACACTCCTCCTCGGAATGTTCTTAACGCTTTTGGTACTGTCCCCGATATCTCAGATCGTGTCAGACAATCCTCTAAGGGAAGTGAGTTCATTTGTGTTGGTGCACACATAACTGCTCTATAACGTATTTCATGCAGAGCTGACTTGTCTTTGAGATTGACGGATGAAGTAAGATCAGAGGGTCATATTAAAATGGTCAAGTAAATTCCAATTCTTTGTTGATTTCTAAAATTCATTAACCGTTTGTATTTTCTGCATATTTACCTTACTTAAATATAATAATAATAAAGCAAGGAATGGCATATCTCAGTTTTCCGGAGCAAATATTATGATTCATAGATATTTTTCACGCTGTCCCTGACCCAATACCGGCCTATTTCTGAACCGTGGGCCAAATGTCGAAATCCTCCATCTCTCATCCGATGCGTTTCATTGCCGACGTTTTCTGAAACAGATGGCGAATATGATCGATTCGCGTCAAAAATTGTGCATATTTGGTTCATTCTTTGACGAGTTATACACTCAGATATTTTCCTCTTTGTATGTGTGTATAATTATTTTTATATCTAACATAGAAATGGTCAGCGTAATAAATTTTGTGCGGGAATGTTTTAATTACTTTTTGACGGCTGTTTTTCAAAATTCTAAAAACTAAACTAGATGTCTGCGCACATTTTTTGGCATTAATAAAGAACGGAACAAAATGGACCAGTGGCTAAACCACGTGAATCATAACCGAAGTTTGCGGGCTCTCGAGTTTATAATTCATCGCGATCTTGGCGGTGACGGATAACACCGTAAGAAATCCTGATTGTGTCAATTTAAAATCTGCTACCTGTATCTTCACTTCCATTGGAGTATCGTGATGGGGTAAGCCCCAAGCCTTTTAATTAAAAGTAGAGATGGCGTTTACCCAGAAGTAGGACATTTGTAAACTGTTACAACTACACCTTTCACGAAGCTTATTTATAAGATTACGTTCAAAAGCTTCATCACAGTTTTTAAATTAAAATAATGTATTCATCTCCAGTGATAGCTCATAAATATATTTCCTTCATTTCGAAACTTCCATCGGGAAATTCCTAGTCGATGACAGCCGCTGTCACCACTCACCCGCACTGATGGCTCGTGCCAAAAGTTTTGACGTTTTAATTTTTCAATATTTTTGTTTACGTTTTTATTACCTCGAATAATTAAGACTAATGCATCTTTGTTTTTCCTGTTTCGAGATAATTTTTTTTTTTGTTTTAAGTGCGATCTTGATATTAACCAGAGTAATATATATCTACGATAAATCTAATTAGATGAATAGCGTGGAGTGAGTATTATATAAAGAATGAGTACTGAGTTATGTCTTGGTTTTGGGTACAACCTTCATTAAAAACCTCTTTTTGCCACCATTACTATTTCTACACATCAAATTTAACGTTGCATATTACATACTAGGTATATAATATAGTATGGTTTAATATGCCTTATTTATTAATATTTAACGTAGTGGTAAGGCTGGGTAGGTACCACCCACTTGGATAGTCTACCGTCAAACAGCAATATTTAGTATTGTGGTGTTCCGGTTTTAAGGGTGAGTGAGCCAGTGTAATTTTAGGCACAAGAGACATCACGTCTTAATTCCTAAAGTTGTTAGCTCATTGGCGACGTAAGGAATCCCTAATCTCTATGGATGATGGTAATCACATACAATCAGGTGGTAAATTTGCCATTTCACCTACCTTATCATGAAAATATAATAAGACTTTAAAGTTTTGTACGTAAAAAATTGAATAAAAAGATAAGTACAAGGAAACCTACAAGAGTCTTGGTTCAGTTTCAAACGAAGCCTCGTAAATTCCGGCGGATCTTATTGCATATCGCCTTAATCTTACAATTAACGAGTTCATTATTGCAAAACAGTTTTATAACTTTGTAAATACACAGCTCATTGAACCCCTGGTGCCCTTGTCGTGCCCACTGCTAACACAACTGGGCAAGCCCCGTGTAGTTACAAATAATTTTCAATTCTTAAAAATTTGTTCAATGTTTGAGGATAAAATAAATAAACTCGCTTCGACCTATTGGAGTAGGGAAAGGGCGCAGCAAATGGCAGCGCTGTTGGTGTTCCGTGATAGGGTTATTACTTACGGGCTGTAGCTTTATCGGGTAAGATGCGCGAGAACTAGATAACGCTAATATGTAGATATCATAAATGTAATTTAACTTATACGTTTAATTAATTACTTTTTTATGAAATTAAATTACTGTCTCAGGTCACACACATCTCCTTAAATCTATTTTGTTTTATATGCGGATGATAGGTTTGTCTTGACGATATAAAATGAAACGGGGCAAATTCGATTCACACTTACGCTCTGAGGGTTCCAGACACATAGACAAACCGACACTGATGTAACAACAAATTTACGGTCTTCTTGCCAAAATTTCATGATCAACGGGAAGTGTTCTTAGGTTTTGATCCCCTTTTCAATTGTATGTGAAATGCGACAAAAGCGGCTGTATGATTCGATTGCGTAAACCTAGAGGTTTGATTATTTAATTGCTCTAAGGCACTGCAGAAAAATAGGGTCTTGACGGACAGCGAAGTGCTGTTATAAGGGTTCCTTTTTTCCTAAGTCGGTACGGATCCCTAGGTATATGTTTGTCAAGTATTTATGTGTTTCCAGTTCTATTCTGAAAATGACAAATGTGACCTAACCGAGACCATTAGAACGGTTATGTATGTTAGATGTTAGGAGTGGCTTATTTGTGTAGCCACTGTGTTTGCTACGTAGGTACGTGCACTATATAACGGTATACTCATATGTGTGCTGGAGTACACTGCGTACATTATATAATTAGTATACTTATAGATGATCTTTCAGCTTATCGATTACTGTTATTAAATTTTCGGTTCTCGATTCTGATTAGTATTTGCATTGCTTTTCATGCCTTTTATAGCATTATTCTCGTTGTATTACATAGCGTTGCATGAGAACCTTGTATCTGTTACATTTTATGGGTATTTTTTTCATAAGTAATGTGTCGCTTCTAGTTTATATTTTAAAGACCTCAATCAAGATCAATTATAATTTAATTAAAGTAACAGCTCTAAAGGTCTATTTCATAATACGCGGCCTTCTCTATACAAGATAAATAAAATAAATGTTTGAAATTAAAGACACATTAAATGTTTGTATTGAGGAATTGTCGCTAGTAATGTTCAAGTTATGTTACGTTTTTTCTTAGCGATAAAATGCGATTTTATCGCTTCCAATCGAACACCATCCTGGTGCCCATTCTGTTCTTTATGTCTTAATGCTTGGTAAGGTGACCTGCCTACGTCATAGTTACGGCCATGTCAGTAGGTGCGGCCGGTTTGATACAAACAATGTACTGTAAGCAAGATATACGATCATATGCTTTTGATGAACGTGTAGGATCATTTGTGTTTGAGAATTATAACGAAAGTTATTTTTTTTAGAAAGAAGAAAGAGACAACACTATTTTCTATTTTCATACATTAAGAAACTAAAAAAACAATTTCAATGCTTTCGAAACCATCTCAGAACATGAAATCATCTTATAACATGAAATCAACAACAATATACTTTGTAAACAATAACAATTATTAAAAAAAAGTATATTTAAATTACAAATTTTCCAAGAAATCATTATTGTAAATATTTTTTGTTTATATAGAATATTATATATTCTATTTTTTACTCAACGTGAAAGCATATTGAGCAATGCTAAAAAAAAAATGTCTGCAATGTCAAATTTTCTTGGAATCCGTCAAGTCATTCGAGGCCGATTGAGTAATTATTTAAATACACTTGATTTTTTTAAATTGTTTAATTAAATTTTAAGTTGCCAATAGTTCGGAATGTCGATTCAGACAAGAAGCACCGACAACAAACTCTGTACTCTTCGAACAATTAAATCACACGTTAATTAAATACAATTAACTCACTATACGCCCGCTGATAATAATCAACGAATACTAATTCGAGTTTTTGTATCACAACTTTTATTTCTTTTAACATGAGCAAAATATTGGCAAAGCTAAAAGTATTCGCGGGTTCTTATTATAGAAGCGAACAGCTTGCTTCTGATGCTCATACTTTGTCTGTTGCAGTTTTTATGTCAATCAGTCGTTAAAGCTATACTAATAATATTATTGTAGGCACTGTATAGTATACTTTAGCCCGTCTGAGTAGGTACCACGTATTCATATTCTACCGCATATAAGCAATAATTAGTATTATTATGTACCGATTTGAACACATAACATCTTAGTTCCCAAGTTTGGCGGCACATTGCCCATGTAAGGAATGGTCAATATTTCTTTCCGTGCCAAAGTCTATGGGCAGTCGGTGACGCCTATCTATTTTATAAAATATTGTCACGGCAAATATCACATTTCTGTGGAAAACATCTCAATGAGAATCAGTCTCGTTCTCTCGAGATGCGATCAACTATTTCGGAAATTTCGAAATTCTCATGTGTTCTAGGAATGTATTTACGGCCCTCGATGCCATTTCGTAGAGAACTATTCTGCATATTAATATAACCTCGTTATCGGCGTTTGAATGATTACGTAGTCAGATGAACGTGTACGTCTGCCAAAAATATATCTGATTGGTCCAGATGAAATTAATCTTCAAACGCCAATACGTCTTAAATATATTTTACTATCGCATTCCTGTTGATATTTTTATGGCCGATTATATTTTTAGTTACAAGAACGGCATGAAGTAACAGCCTGTAAAAACGTCCTCTTTTTGGATTTATTTTGTCTCCACTTATTTTGTTGAGAAAATTGAAAACGTCAAAACACTTGCTTTGGAGGTAATTTCACTTTTCCAAAATTGTATTGTCAGATAAATATCAGACAATGTATCTATTACGTGTTGGTTTCCTCGCGATGTTTTCCTTCAGTGCAAATCACGAGATGATTATGATAATTACGAGAAAAAATGACACAGATAAGAAAACAGTAGTGCTCGTGTGTTGTATGGGTTTGAATAATCTCCGCTGTATGTGACGATATTTGAATTTATTTTTGCCAATGACAGAATAACAACCAGCGAACAATGAATCACTTTTCAGTTATTCAGCTAGGGATATTATACTATTTGCTCAGTTTTATATTGAAAATTTCGAGTTTGTGAGTATACGTATTCGAGATCGCTCAACAGAATAATGAAGTTTTGGAGAGTTTTTGACCGAATGTGGTCCAATTTTGAGACTCAGCGATTCAACCAACTGAAGTTGGAAACTGTATGTTTTCGGGTTTGTTGATTCTGGGAGTTACTCTACAAGTTTAATATTTATACAATTACTACAAGTGAAATACTTAAAATATACAGAAATACAATTGAAGATAATATTAAGGGGACATAATTGACGTATTAAATTTAATAATGTTTCGGGTATTTTTATAAAAAAATATTCTACGATCAGTCACGTTATATTTCGGTGTGATCTGTTACACGGTTTTTTCTAATGCTTGAGATGAGATCGAGAGGAGAAGTGTCAAGTCGTACCCGCATCTCGTGTGATGCATCAATCACGACGCTAGATTTAACTTTCGACTTTGTCGTCCAGCGTCCCGAGTTATCGCTTCTTCGGCTCGGAATGTTTATTCGATTACGACGCGTCCCTAGTCTTATCTGAATCGTTTGTTGTATCCATTTGTGTTAAAATATAGTTTATTGTAAAGTCAAAATATAGTTTAGTTAAGAAAACCCTTATAAGCAGTTTTGGATCGTCATATTACATTATTTAATATAAAAGTACCGATTAGAAATTTAGATTATACCGTGAAGAATCGGCAGTAGACTCAGTAGTTTAAATTATATTATATAAATATAATTTTTACCTTATAGCAATCAGGAATAATGTTTAAACGTGAAAATTTTTAGAATTGGATCGTTAGTTCCGGACAAACGTGTTTTTTTTACAAACTAACAAATTTTACTTCTTTATAATATTAGCATAGATTAATGTACAAATGTATTCAGAGTTCGTATTCAAATTAACGAATACTAACTCCCGAACATTTCATCATACAGATCTTTATAATTTGTTCGATGTACATAGTTTTTTAATTTATACGTTTTTACCACATTAAGCTTTCAAATTTATTCTTCATGGTAGAAATGTTTTATTTGTTGCTTAGAGAAATTATGTAACAAAGACGAACCGACAGCAACGTTTAAAATGAGTTTTAGTATTCCATGTAGGAAGTCCTTCTCGCGCTTGGCAATGCGATGGCAATATAACTAATGATATGCCACATAGATGTGTGCTATTCTATACAATGTTCTGAACGTTCTAATAATATTCAAACGAGTGGATTGGTTTTGTACTTTTGAAATAAATTAATATTTAAATTTAGGAATATCCTATCTTTAACGAAAATTGTGATTTAAATTATATTTTTTGACGTCTGTCAGGTGCAGGCTTTACTAATTGGTGCGGAGACTTGAAAATAAATGAGAAATATTCGTATAAATTAATTTGAGAAATCTAACGCTGTAAGCGAGAACTGAGGTGTAGGGAAAAGGGGTTGTCGCTGTTGATAAAGTCGAGGATTCGATTTGCAATTTCACTAAATATTTTGGTAGTTTTATGTTCAAACTACTTACTTGTTACTTATTTTTTATATTCTCAGGATTAAAATGGCGCACAATAATTCATTTATATATGTACCCACTATTTAATTTAACCATGTATTAGAAGTAACATATCCTAGTATATGACCAGATGACTCAAAATAATTCCTAAAACTAATCCCGAACTATTTAAATGCAATAATAACCCAATCCGACTAATTGCCAAACCATCGTCTTATCAAAACAGTTTAATATTTTTCGTTTCGAGTAAAAGTGTATATGCAGCCAGTCGTCAGTCGTCAGTGCCAGTAGTCTGATAGAGACGCGGCTCGGTTCAGACGTGTGCCGAGATCCGTCTGGTCTCCGTGAGTTCGGTTTTTCTACACGGTTTTTGGTTTTAATCTGGACTGTCTCCGTGATTGTTAAAATAGTAAATTATATTTGATGTGTATTTCGATTTTCAGTTCGGATGTTTTTGATGGATTTTTTTTAGTGTCTAGTAATGATCGATTTACTTTCGATGAAGTTAGGAATTTTAATGGCAAACTATTAGTTTCCAATATAAAAATATTTATATGTAATTAATATACAATGTATTAACTATTATAATTAATTGCTCAAAAAATTAATTTAAATCCAGTTTTAGTCACATAAAATTATTTTTATTTGTTTTTTATTTAATTTGTTTAGATTATTTCAACTTATTTTATTTTATTTTCAACTAAGTATATTAAATATACAGAATGTGTTGTCGTCGTTGATTTTGAAATATACTTAGATATATATAACAAAAAACTGATGTAATATATATCATATAATTTCGAAATTAATTTAGATTTTTAGATTAGATAGTGTCAAGCATTAAAATTGAGTGCAAAATTTAAATATAATTGAAAATTCAGTTGCAAGTTTTTGAGAACCTATCACACTAACTGCGCTAACAGGTGTTTTTAAATAAAAGCTTTATTTACAATAAATACAATATTTATTCAGTACTAGTTGCGAACGACATTGCTCGTTTTAGGGTTTGACCGTCGGGTGATAGGCATAAAAATTAGCCTAAGGTTTAACCTTCGTACCAAATTGCATCAAAATCGGTTTAGTGGTTTGGCCGCGATAGAGCAACAGACAGACAGAGTTACTTTCGCATTTATCTTATTAGTATTGACCAGTGAAATGACTGCCTGTGTGTGAGTTCGTCTTACGAGTTTATTTTTAATATACATACAATAATGATGTTTAATTGAATGAGTAATACCGCACGACCCTATCGCGGTCGTAATAATTGAACTAATATGTACTAAATACAATATATGTAATGTCTGTATAATTGCGTATGCTACAATCCGTTAGCGATAGATGGCGCTTATTGAAGTTGATATTTTTCTGAATCGCGCTGTCTTTTTTCGTGTCTAGCAATGATCGATTTACTTTCGATGATGTTAGGAATTTTAATGGCAAACTATTAGTTTCCAATATAAAAATATTATAATACGCTACTCGGTGTATACACTGAAGAATGAGCCTTGAAACGTGACAGTTAATTTCCCACTGTTGGGCTATGTCGTTTGAGGACAAGGTTTGCAGTTTACTTCACCACGCTGTTCCAATACGGTTCGGTGGATACGCATACGGCACATGCAGTTTTCCTCACGATGATTTCCTTCAACGAGGATATGAATTATAAATACGAATTAAGCACGTGAAAATTCAGCGGTGCTTGCCTGGATTTGAACCTGAAATCATCGATAGAGATGCACTCGTTCCAACCCGGGTCACCTCGGCTCGGCAAGTGGAAAACACTTCCCTAGTTTCGTTCACCGTTTGATCCCCCGATAATACTTCGACGTAAACACTGTCATTATATAAATAATTAGTAAATAATGATACTACTGTGGATATTATTTGGCATTCGGATATGTATTATAAACTAAATAAATAAATAGGTAACTAATACAATTGTTTTGCAGTGTAATACCAGTGTTAACACGTGTTGTAAAACTTGATGCGATTGTTTAGTCATTATCTACACTTATAAAATTTGTTTGTCCTGGGTAAGGACAGACAGACAAAAGGACACACAGACAAAATAAAATACTGTAGTAAGCTGAATTGTGGACTGTAGGTCAATTTTATAACGTAAGCAACCGGGAAATGTTTTTGGAAATTTCAACCTTAATCCTTCGCAAAGGAATGTCTCTTTTCTTTGTATATATTTCACTATTACAATCTTTCTGACATCAACAAATATACAAATTAATACATGTTAATTCTAGACGACCTTAGGAATACCCTAAGTCGTATAGCCGGAACTTACATAGGTCTTTACAATTAGCATGTACTTAAGGCATTGCCTACAATTATAATATTATATAGCTCTATATACGGGATTAATTACGTAGGGTATTGATTTAATTGATACCGAGGCATTATTGATTTATTTGATGGCCCAGTGGTTAGAACGCGTGCATCTTAACCGATGATTTCGGGTTTAAACCCAGGCAAGCACCACTGAATTTCATGTGCTTAATTTGTATAAATTATAATTCATCTCGCGCTCGGCGGTGAAGGAAAACATCGCGAGGAAACCTGCATGTGTCTAATTTCAACAAAATTTTGCCACATGTGTATTCCACCAACCCGCATTGGAACAACGTGGTGGAATATGCTCCTCAAAGAAAGATGAGGCCTTAGCCCAGCAGTTAAAAATTTACAGGCTGCTAATGTGTAATGTTGTTGTAATGATATTACACATTTAGTATATTTTGTTATAGGTTTTTACAAGATGTTTTTTATATGTATTTGCGACGTCACCCAGCGGTGAGGGATGCAGATGGTTGGACGTATTTGGAAGCCCTTGCGTGGCTCGGAATGCTTTGGTTTCACCCGAGTATATACTTTAGTACTAGTTTAGTACTATACATACTTAAAAAGTTATGCTTGATGATTATATTTGAATAGTGTTTTTATTTTTCTCATACGGCTATTGAGGGTAAGATCCCGCGTTAATATTGATTAAATCCGCCTTTAGCGTTACACAATAATTACATGTTGTCGGACAACGATACCCATCTTTTGATTAAAAATATATAATAATGTTGGCAGAAGTATATAAAGAGAATATATAATAGCATATGATTTTAATGAGACATCCGCTAATTACATCATATAACAACATTGTTGCTTGCTTCATAATTTAATCACATTATAAGAACATGTTGTTCGTTTTTAATTATATTTTTTGTTATATAAAGTTACGAATTACATGTAGTCTGGTGGGTACAGTACTAAACGGTAAAAATCCATCTTATCGGATTATATTATCGTATAGTATTTGTGAAACAGCACTATGCATTTTGATTTTAAATTTGATTCGGCATATAAAGGTACAAGCGCAACTGATAGAGCCTCTTAGGTACCATGTTTGGCGAAAGATTAATATTTCTGAACGCGTTTACGTCGAGATAAGTGTAAATTAAAAATAAATTGATTCTAGATAGATAGTTTATTAAGACTACATAACGTTACGCTAGTAGGTGTAGAGCAGGTAGCGAATAGATTAAGGTTAAAATATTAAAAATACAAAGCAACAGATTAAAAATATATATTAGCTCGGACGGTTCTAAATTTAAAAATCACTGAGTCAAGACTGTAAACTAAACTGCAATATTACGTAAAGTATGAATACATACATTAAAATATTTTTACGCATCAGTAATAAATCTTCGAAACGCAACGCAAACGCGGACTACATAAATTATCAAGAATATATAACGGATAATGAAAAAAATCACGTGAAACAAACCGACTGACAGGCCGATGTTGTTTCTCGACCATTGTGTAATAATTACATCGATGTGCCCGTTGCTCTTGTGATTACAAGGATAATAATGTCCCAGGTTTCGTTAGACGAGTTCTCAGTGGCAGGCAGGGCGAATGGAGTTAGTATTGTTACAGTGTTATCCGTGACTCGGAATGTACATGAAGCCGTCGTATAATCGCTCTCGGGTCTAGTCTGCACTTTTCTATCGCGTCCTGTGCGGAGATTTGGTTGCAGTCAGAACATTCGATTTATAATCGATTTATATTTTTCGATACAAGGATTACAAATGATATATGTTTATATTTGTTTGCGTTCTCTTGATAATATTAATTATTATGATAAATATTTTAAGAATATTTGATAAAAAAAACTAACGCCGTTATATATTGACAGTAAAAAAAATTATTCGATCATTTATTGGAATTATTGTGACTTCATTGCATAAATAATTTAATTTTATAGATATAGCATCTATTTAAACTTATTAAATCAACTCATATTGTATATGACATATTGAATAAACTATAAACAGTGACGAATCGATAAAGTGGAGGTGTTGGTGACATGTAAAAGTGTTAAGAAGTGTGATTAAGTGTAAGTCATGGCGACTCAAGCGCCCGCGCCGCCCCGCGTGTCGCGGAATGTGTCGCTCCCGGCCGGGAGACAGCCGCCAGCTGTCGGCGTGCTGGCGCGGAGGACGATGTCGGAGAGGTACTGCCGAGTTTTGTGAACATGTTTTATGTCGGAAATAGGTCAAATTTGTTCCACGATATATTTTTACGTTAATGTTATTGTTTTTGGTGAGTTGATAGCGAATATCGGTTACCGGTTTAATTTTGATATGCAACAATTAATTACTCTTTTTATCTTCCCTTGTGACGTCTCATCAAACACGAAACTAAAGTCAAACAAATTTTATATAATCATTAAAATTGTCCGTTCGTTTATACACAAAAATCTGGCCATACGTATATGGATTACTCCAGTCATATAATATTTAAAATAGCTTTTGTAGTTATGTGTCGCGCTCTTGTGCACCGTGCAGCTGGCTAGTGACCCTAGAAAACAGCCAGGAGAACATCGCATGCTGGTTGTATCGGTTTCAGTATTTGTCTCGTCTAACAATTTAAAGTAGATAATTTCGGTATTGTAAATACTTTTTTTTTATTTCAAGAGATTTAATTGTTCGTGAACAGTAGCTGTCGGATGTTCGTTATCGCGGACATAAGTCGACTGACAATTATGATAAATTATTTTTATCTCTGTAACTAACTGCAGCGTTTTCGTGTTTTGAACTTGATTGTTTAATTATTTTTAGTTGAACTAAAATTTTACATCAGATTCTTATAATAAATTTGAATGGATGTATGTAGGGTGTTTGTGACTGAACCACTCATAAATGGCTAGACGAATTTGCTTGAAATTTGACCCTTCTGATATTTGTAATAGAAATGATATTAATATTTCACCTAAACATTTTTTTCTACTCATATCACCAAATTACTTTTATGTTTAATTTCAAAGGTCAAGGTTAGTATGAATATGCGTAGTATATAACTTCGTATGGAAGTATAAAATTCTAATGTTTGATATTCCTCAGTATTTAAAAGTGTAATTTCCTTAGAATCCATTAGTTTTGAGTGAGAACGTGCAATTAAAACGGCGACGAGTTATTTTCCACCTCGACTATAGAATATGTAGTTCTGGCGGATGGGTGGGGTTTGATGTAGATTCTGGAAATCGAGAAATTATTGTTTACCTTTTTAAATACGTCTCTTTTTTTAAATAAACTGTAATGTTAATTATTTATTATTATATTTGAAAACAATATAATAATATTAAAAAAAAAAATTTACAACATTTTAATACATTAATTATAAGTCATACATCTGACATACATTGACTAAATGTTTAATTGAAAAACCTGAAAGACAAAGTGATGACTAATTGGGTTGAAGGATATAATTAAACACTCGCCCCATTTTGTAATTAGCGTTTCATAAGTTAGACCCGTTACTGGGACGATCTAGGGATTAGAGTTTTGGGATCTACTATTGACAGATTAACAGTCATTCGTATCTCATGTTGATAGAATAACAAGTTTAATTACTGTATGTAAATGATTTATTTTCAATGAAACCTTTCGTTTGTGTTCTTTAGTCCAGGTTTCCGATCATTACTATGCAGGTGTCATTACGGGCTCCATTTCTGCGTGATGCTTCGATCAGAGAAACGATATTTAATTCAGCTTCCGATTAATCTTTTAAAACAATTATTTTATACTCGGACCCAGTCATCTCGAAATCGTCGTATCAACTATAATTCTTAATACATTCACTAGGCAGAATTATGTTTGACGTATCTGCACGATGTTTTCCTTTATCACAGAGAACAAAATTAATTTCAAATTGAGCACACGAAAATTAAATGCTGTGTCAATAAAACCCGTACACTCGTTTGATGGTCGAGTACGTTTTCATAAATGCGACGCCAGTTTTAGAGCGTTTTACAACTTCCTTCGCGTGTTATGAACTGCATTTCCTTCGACCTTTGAAACGTGCCGTCTAGCATCTGTTCGTTTATGCGAATTAAAGTCGGATTAGACGTTTATGTATGCTATGTTTATTAATAATTCCGTAATGCGTTTTATGTACTTTGCCCGCGAACTGAAAAGTTTTCGTTACGAAAAAGTTATGACGTATTATTCAGGTTAAGAGGATGTTAAATTTTCTTTATAGGTCACTAATAGCTTTTATAGGCAATGAGCAATATTGTCCTTTGTTACTTCGATGTTAATTTCTTATTGTATTTCAATTTGCCCTCCTTGTTTACATTAAATCGGTTAAAGTTAAAATCCGGCTCGAAGGACCATATTGTTATGTTTATGACCTATTCAAATGATTCGCCTTGAGAAGCTCCGCGTAATTGAATATATTTAAATAAAGAACACTTATTATGACTTTAAACGTAAATAATTGTAAGTTGTATTTTAATGGAAACAATATATGTATATTTCATTATAAAATGTTTTTTTTTTATGTAGATTATAATTTTTTAACATTTTATTGATTCATGTCTAAATGTCTGCAATGTCTATAATGTTTTGTTATTTTTTTGCAGTGATCTCGAGCCAGGCGCGCCTACTGCGCCATCGGGTAGCTCAAGCAGTTCCAGTCTCTCTTCTAGAAGTAATGAGAGTAACACCGTCGCTACCGAACAACAAGGTTTGTCTAGCTATGTATATGTATGAAAATCAAAGAATACATTTTTTAAATGTAAAATAAATATAAATAATATTTCTTCAAAATTTCTGTTATTTGAAACTCAAATTATAAAATAATGAATGAGATAATAAAACGAAGAAAGCAAGTAATAACTTCTGTTCAATAATGAATTAAATTTGTCGGTACAAATAGTTTTTTATCATTATCTAATTACAGCTTCCCAATCTGACTGGTCCGAGGAAGAGGAACCCCTCGCCGCCCAGTGGTCGGACAGCTTGCCGCCGCACATCAGGGACTCGATCGTACTCTCGGCTCCCATCAGGAAACGACAGGAGGTCATTCACGGTGAGAATCGAATTTTTTCGCAGTGCTGTCAATGCTTTTGGTCAATAATTTTTATTGTCAAGTAACACTACTATTTGAAATATTACCTATATAGTCAAGAATTCTGAAAGTTGTAATTATTTTTATATGCGTGAGCCGGAATCCCTAAAGCAAATGAAAGTTAATTT
Source organism: Vanessa atalanta (assembly GCF_905147765.1). Lineage (NCBI taxonomy): Eukaryota > Metazoa > Arthropoda > Insecta > Lepidoptera > Nymphalidae > Vanessa > Vanessa atalanta. The sequence continues at coordinate 8,073,600 of NC_061896.1, forward strand.
TAACGGGGCAGCAAATACTTGCAAAAGTGTGTCACTTCTTTACAAATTTCAAATTTATGTATAAAAGCGATCTCATCGTTAAGACAGTGACCATTTATTTGAATATTTTATATTTACATCTATGTGTATCGCTTAATCGACGTCACCACGAATTTCCCGCACAGAGCTAATAGTGTCCGAGGGCTCGCACGTGCGCTGGCTCAAGGTGCTGGGCGTGGACTTCCTGAAGCCGCTGGAGCGGCAGCCGGCGCTGCTGCCGGCGGAGGAGCTGCGCGCGCTGTTCCCCAACCTGCCGGGCGTGCGCGAGCGCCACTCGCGGCTCTACGCCGAGCTGCGCGCCGTGCGCGGCCGCGCGCCCGACCACGTCGTGCGCCTGCGCCCCGTGGCCGACGCGCTGCTCAACACGGTGAGCCCGCCGCCGCGCCCGCCCCGCCCCCGCCGCACGAGAACAGCATGGGAGCTAAAGCTAACACTTGCCTCTGTTTGTAGCTCGGCGACTCAGGCTACGCCTCGTGTCTCTCCAAGTTCTGTCGCGGTCAGCGCATGGCACTGGACGCGTTGCGCGAGAGGAGGCGCAAGAACAAGGAACTGCACCAGTTCCTGACGGGACGGGAGCAGCTGCCGCGCTGTGGACGCCTGCAGCTTAAGGACCTGCTGGCCTGCGTGTGGCAGAGGTAGGAGCGAGAGGGAAAGAGAGCACTATTAAATTAATTTATAATGATTTTGAGAAAGAGTATCTAACGTTTTTCAAGAAATATAGTATTTTTTGGACCATTACCGTGTCTTATTTCTTCATAATCATTAAAGATACATTTCATAATTCAAGACATTATTCATTCTTAAAGTGATTTTACGATACCGACGTTAACTTTTAAGTTATTTCTTATGTAAAACCTGATCTAACGCATATAGTATCTGTGGTGCAGGTTAACAAAGTACCAACTTCTGCTGGAGAGCATTCTTAAGACGGCGAGCGAGGACGAGAGCGCGGACGGCGACAGTCTCGAGGACATCAACCAGCTGAGGAAGGCGCTCAACGTGGCCAAGGACGTGCTGCACAGCGTCGACACCGCCATCCGCACGGCGGAGAACGAGCACCGGTGAGTGTCTCGACAAGTCCGTGTAACGCCAGTGTCATTCGGTATATCTTAGAGATCTGAGGCGCTACTTAAATTACTTCAGGCTGTTCGGCCTCGCTAGGGGTGAATAAGTTTTTCTAACTGACCGCCTTAGTTTTAAGACTCGTGGCTCAAGGCCACTAATGCAATATCGTTTGTCGATGAGCTATCTCAACGTATGTGCTTTTGCAGCCTGCGCACGATCCAGAGCAAGCTGGAGGTGCGCATTCCGAGCGGCGCTGGGGGAGCGGAGTGCGACGAGCTGCGGCGCCTGGACCTCACGACGCACTCGCTGCGCCACGAGGGGGAGCTGCTGCTGCGCACCGACACCAAGAAGATCAGCGTGCTGGCGCTCATGCTGGAGGACAGCCTGGTGCTGCTGCAGCGCGAGGGCGACAAGTTCGTGCTGCGGCCGCTGGCGCAGCCCTCGCACGCCGCGCTGCTGTCGCCCATCATCAAGTGGTACGCTCACCTCACCCAACAGCGCCGACGATATTATGAAACGAGCATGTTTGTCTACAAGCTTTCGTTTCCGTGTCGCTCGTAACTCATGGTATATGTCACCTCGACAGGGATAAGGTCCTGTTCAGGCCGAACGCGGCCGTCCGGAACACGTTTTTCCTGATGAACATCAACGCCATACAAATGCACGAGCTGTCGGCCAACACGGCTGCCGAATATAGCACGTGAGTTTGAACTTTATGGTTATATACTTAGGGTTGAATTGAAGTCGTGTACGGAACCGTTGATGTTTCTAATGAAATCGCTAGTTTGTATGTGTGCGAGATTGGTGACTGATACATTTCGTACTGACAACAGCTGGGAGAAGCACATCCGGGAGTCCCCGCTGGCGCGCCTGGCGGAGACCAAGCCCGCTTTGAGCGCCGCCCACCAGCACACTCGCTCCACCGACGACTCCGGTGAGTGCGTCGCGTACATTTATTTTTAATTTTTGTCTAAATAATTAATCAGATGAGAAAAGGTAAATTTTTTTATTTGAGAAATTGTATTTTATTTTTAGTTTCATCACTATCTAGTAGTTTCATTATTAAAAACCCGACTATATTCATTTCTGTTTATCAATAGTCACACCAAAATACTGTACTCACCGATTTCATTAATCTTTTTTTTTGGTCTCCAGGCATTAACGTGTCAAGGAATCCCTCCGACGCGTCCGAGAAATCGACGTCCAGCGCCCCCCCAGAGGAGACCTGCGAGAGCGAGCGGGACAGGGCGTCCGTAGAGCGAGACGACGCGAGCGAGCGAGACAAACACTCGCTGGAGCGGGAGGAGGAGCGGGAGCGGGACACGCGCTCCGCGTCCGTCGACAAGGAGGAGGAGGACGAGAGGCACGAGTGAGTGTCGAGCGAGATAGACTTGGAATTAATCTTTGGATTTCGCCATTGAAAAGCATCTATTCATTTACGAGTCTGCGTGAATAAAGAGTTCCCACTAACACAGCGGCGTCCCCCCCAGACAACGGCGCGCAGTGGGGCGCATCAGCACGCACAGCGCGTCGCCCGCCGCGCTCGAGCCCTGCGTCGGCGTGCGCGCCGCGCCGCCCGCCCTGCACACCGCCACGCGCGCCTTCTCGCACCACGGTCAGCCCCCCACACAACCCACACACCCACCCACCCACACACACACACACACCCGCCCGTGCTGACCGCGCCGCTGTCCACAGAGCGCCTGCGGCGGCTGGACGAGGCCATCCGTCGCGCGCTGCGCGCCAAGAGCCTGGTGGTGGCCGAGCTGCTGGGCGTGCCGCCCGACAGCTTCGCGCACCTGGCGGAGCTGGCCGTCGCCGACACGCTGGGCCACGTCGGTGAGTCCGCCGCCCCGATGCTGCTACTTGCATGCCTCGCCATTCGTATTGCGGTGTATTTCAAATCGTCTCTGTTATATGTGTGCGATGTTAATATGCCTCCGCTCCCCCCCAGACGTGTGCGGCGAGCTGCAGACGGCTCGCGAGACGGAAACGTCACCGGACCTGCACCAGCTGCTGCTGGCGGCGCAGGCGCAAGGTACATCAACGACAAATCCTTAAAATAGTAATTGAATCGAAATAAAAGTTTTTATCCTTTTGCTCGAGTGGTTTGCTTATTTCATTGCAATGAATTATTCATCCCTCTCCGCAGCGAACCAGTTGACGGAGGCCCTTAGCGGCGCGCTCAACGTGAGCGAGGCGGGGGCCATGTCGGCTCGGGCGGGCCGCTGCGACTCGTGCCGCGCCCGGAGGGCCCCCGCCGCCCCCGCCGCCCCCGCGTCGCCCGCGCCCGCGCCCTCCTCGCCCGCGCCTCGACTCGGAGGTCAGTCACGCGCGTCGATGCCCAATATTACAAGTCTTAGAAATCATCTTCGTAGTCTCGAGATATACTTATAAATATATATTTTTTTATTTTAGATACGAATGATCACCAAATTGAAAAGTCGGACGAGGCAGAGAACTCGCGCACAAGGGACAGATTCGATAACAGCCTGGAGGCCGACGCGTCCTTCGACATGTTGACCGACCTGTCGGCCAACGAGTCTGCGCTGGAGGCCGTTTATGGTACGTCGGTTTTAACACGTAATAATGTTTTATCGCAGCTCGCGTACCGCCGCGCTGGTCGCAAATTCGACCATAATAGCTATAGACAAATCTTGGAAAACATTTACGATTTTGTATGTTTTAGATATACTGTTATTATTTATAACGTTAAAGACCACATCCGACACCGTAAATAATAAAGCTCGCGTGTGCGTAGAGCCGGCGGGCTCCCCGGCGGCGGCGGCGCTGGCGGCGCGACTGAGCGCGCACGCGTGCGGGCTGCAGGCGGCGCTGGCGGCGCTGCTGGCGGCGCTGCCGGCGCTGGAGCGCGAGCGGCGCGCGCTGCGGGCCGAGCTGGCCGCCGCGCGCGACCGCGCCGACTGCGCGCGCCACCGGAGAGGTGCACCCCCCCCCCACACACACGTCACACACTTCTTTCGTTTTGAGCACGATGGACGAGAATGAAACAAACTCAGTACACGAGTTCAAGTTAAAGAAACACTTTTTTCCATCGAAGTTAAAAAAAAAATACTTGCAACAGCAGCTTAACTTTTGTTTCGTATCATTCCAGAATTTCAAATGACGGAGGAGATCTTCCCTAAAGGAGTTGACCAGTCGATACAGGTAAGTTTGCAATACGCGTGCTATTTACAGCAAAAAAAATATTCTATATTTTTAATTTAATATTATTTAATATTATTTAAGTTTTTAGTATATAAATATATTTATTAAAATAGGCCTACAAAACATTGCGAACAGATGAATTCGGCTTATCCCATCACCATGCAATTACAGTATCTTTTGTAAATTTAAGGTAAACACACAAATGATCTAATTGATGGCATTAAGTTTTTGTACCAAAAACTGTACTATGACATCACTTCTTAAACAGTCAATGTACTATTATCCTCTTTGCTTAAGACTCCCCTTGTGTCTAACTCAAACTCCAACTACACGCACATGAGACACAACACCTTACACCTCGAGACCGGTGGCTCATTGACAATCGACCCACCACTAGGTGGCCCATTTGTCATTTCCCCTCTTATTTAAATAAAATAAATATATTCTGCTTGCCAACAGGACCAACCGAGTAATGGGGGTTGATCTCCCGGCCGGCTGTGGACCCGAGCCGCCCTGCGACGCCTGCGCCGGCGCGACCCAACTATGACGCTTAACGAAACTTGACGAAAAAACGAGATTTTTTCCCAAAAATCGATCTATATTTTTGTTGGAAGTTTCATCAAAATCGCCCCAGCCTGACCACCCAACGGTTTCGATGTCTCGTCGAATATTAAACTCGTACTAATATTGTATATTTTGTAACAGTAATCGCAACGTTACCGTTTGTAATATTTTTTAGTATTAAATCAAATATTTTGTTTCGTTTTTGTATTCCATAAGTAAATTGATGTGATCGCTTGTATAATATATCATTTTGCGTTTCTATATACGTGTATAAATAAGTGTAAATAATGTCTCGCTGTATGTCGGTATGTTGCGCTATTTTGAAATAAAAAGTATTATTTGACAATATACATAAAATTCTGTATTTTTTGATTGTTAATAATATACGTATGTAGTGTAAGACGGCGGCCCGTCGGACGGCTTATAGAGTTTCTTTTAAGTTATTTATTTTGATTATTTTTAGTAAATTTTAACTTTAATTTTTTAAATCAATTTTATATAAAAGTAATATCAATAAAGTTTTGTCAATGTTTTTCTACGAAATTATAATTTTTAGATCTTTTTAAATGTATCATGATATAAAGTGAATATATTTTTATGTTATAGTTTTATATATAAGAATGTTCCGCGGGCCCGTCCTGTTATTCCACGTATTGTACAAACAGACACGATATTTTATATAGACGCTAAGTGTAGATTTGTACCACAGTGCCCTAAATATTCCTAGTACCTTGCTAATGCCATATTAACAGACGTATGTAATTAGTTGATACATAGCTGTTTAATTTATATAGAAGGAAAAAACCAAACAAGTAAAGAAAATTAACATCCGGTAAGGCGACGTTCAGTCCGGCGACGGTCGGCTGACCGGGTGACCGGTTCCGACAGTTTGTGTAACAGCGTAGTGATTTTTCGAATAAGCTTTTTATCATAGGAATTGATGTTTCCGTATATCGTATTGAAAATACGTTAATTTATATTAAATGTATAATTATATAATTAACAAGCTGTATATAAACAAAACTATACACGTTAGATATCACTGTACCTAAGTATGTAACATAGAATAAACATTGCCATTGTATGTGTGTCTTTTAATTCCATCTCCTAAACTAAATATATTTAAGTAAAAAATTGGTAACGTTTTGTTTATGTTTGTGGAGTCCCACAGGGGTCAACTTTGGGACCGCTTCTTTTTTTAATATACATGAATGATATCTCAGCTTTGGATACATGGGTACATGGTTACTTTAGCTTGTACGCGGTCCAAATATAATAAATCAAGCGTAAGAAGATCTTTAGCTGTACGAATGGTTCCAAAATAATCTATTAAATATAAATTCTTCCACACATGTTGTATTGTTTTTAAACTAAAAATTAAAATAATTGCACAAAACGATCCGCTAACTAGTGACAATATTCCAATAACCATAGAAACCTTGTTAAAAAAACTTTACCTCTGTTGGATCTAAGAATATTTTTAGATACATACCTCAACTACGCCATACTATTTATAGCTTTCTGGTTAAGTCACACCTTCTGTATTTAAAAGCCTACTTGAATAAAGTATAATTTGATTTTGATAATTAGTCGAGATCTTGAACAATCTGTAACATTAATTATGGATTCGCGGAAAAATGGTGGCGGCAGTATAGGTAGTTTACTTTCAAGTGAAACTCTAATGGATAGTAAGTATCGAAGGGCAATTGTGTTGTTATATTCCTATATATATATGAATTAAGAGGTATATTATATGAAATCACAAAATCTATTAATTCTCGCTCGCAGTATCGCTCGCATTTTAGAGGTTCGTTTTTTTTATGGTATCGGTAGGCGGACGAGCAAATAGAACACCTGATGGTAAGTGGTCAGACCGCCCATAGAGATTGTCACAGTAAGAAATATTAACCATCGCTTACATGGCCTTGGAAATAAGACGTTACGTCCCTTGTGCCAGTTATACTGGCTCACCAAACTAGAACACAGCATTTGTGTAATATATTCCTGTTTGGCATTAGGATATGTGATGGTAGCTAACCAACGCAAAAGTTATACATATCTTCAATGAACGGTCTGTCTACCGCTACTTTGAAATTAACTGCAATTATCTTTAATTTCCTATTGATCATTCAAACACTTAAAAACTAATCATAATCTTTATTCGAGTAGGCTCATAAAAGCGATGAATCGTCCTGTTACAGTGTTGAATTAAATGTAAATCTACGACCGGTTCGAAAGGTAGATTCTACCGGGAAAAACCGGCAAGAAATTCACTATTTTCCACCATTCTAATTACAGAGTATGTCAGTAAAGTATATCTTTATAATATTTTTATATATCCTGTCTAGAAATCAATAAATACTGAGTCCACGCGTTTTAAGTTAGTGATTCTTAAATTAAAAAACATTCTAAATATTAAATATCAAAATCTTAGGTAATGAAAAATGTAAAAGCAACAATAGAATAAAAAACGTATTTCTTAAATATTTATTAAAGTACTTTCACTTTGCTTTTATATAGTCTGTACAATTCGATTTTAAATTAATAAGTGATATTACAGAGCCATGTACAGGCTGGTGAGCGCCGCCACTAGTACGGGGGACAGCGTCGCCGCACTGGCGCTGTCTCTGACACCAGTCATCAAATGTTCCATGTAAAGCAGGATGTCGAGTTTTGTATTCTGCAAATCTGTCGTCTCGCTGTTTTCAGTAGTTCTGGAAATTGATAATGTGAAATTGTATATTTTCTACTGCTTCCATATATTAGCTATGTACCTTAATCCTCTGAGTTAATAATTATTGTTATATAAAGTTAGTATATATAGGTATATAAAGGTAGGCAAAGAAACGGGTGACTGCCGTCTCTATAATAGGTATTAGACCCTAGAAAATCGACGTTGTTTCGAACGTCTGTGATATTCAAGATATAAATAATAGAAAATTTTCATCGAACTATTCAGATTTTTTAAAAATAAAAAACAGAATGAATTTTCGTTAGTAACATTAAAAAGATTAAATGGTGGTAACTTTTGGTTTATAAGATATGAATTTATAATTCAAATTCACATACCTAATAGCTCTGCAATGCGACACGCCAGGCACAACGTGAACAGGCGACGATCTCGTCGCGTGTGTTGCGTTCGGTCCCATCGGCGACCACGGGTCGTGACCACCGACCGCTGACACCACGTGGTCAGGCATGTGCGTTAAGCCAGCGAATAAGTTGTTCGTTCGTTCTATACCCGAACGCAATAAGGATTCGTCGAAGCTGTTGACAAAACATTTGGTCACTCATTGAATTTTACTTTTTGTGAAGTTGCTTCGACTAGAACATTCATAATATTGATGTAGTTAGTACACGAACAGCTGCTAGGCAGACAGATAATTTGCTCTCTTAATTACAAGTGGTCACCTCCATCTATAGACATTAGTATTTTATATTTGGTATCGGTATAGAAGTGTAAACCTTTCTACGCGTCTCTGTCACATGAGATGTCAAATAGCGCATGCTTTAAGTTACATTGGTTCACTTAATCTTCAAACATAAACAGAATGACATGAAGCATCTATGGTTTGGTACATAACTACGTAGACTTGTTCCTCATGGCCCACTATTTTTTTGGGCCCTTGAGATTAGTTTGCGTGGCTGAAGTTTCTTAAGACTTTATCCACACTAGAGGAATAATTTATATCAAAGTCACCGCCGCTGCGCTGTCCGTAAAACTGGTCTATGAAATGAACGTACGCTGAAGAGAAGAAATCCTTGCACATCTGATGGAAGTAGCCCAGAGGAACAGCGGAGAGGAACGGCTGGTTTCTGCTGGTTGTGGTCTGATACCAACCGTACTCCACGCACGTTTGATACGTCCAGAGACGCACTGGAACATAAAAATACGATATAAATAATATTTTAATGAAATTTGATTCATATTACACCTATGTGGTCATAAGAAATATTTTCCGAATTTATTTTTTATTGTAAGTGTATAGATAGCACTATCACAATATCACTGTCCCTAATAATAATTGGTATCACACGTATAAATCCTCTTCCATACATATTTTAAGACGTTTTGTCCGTTGTTGTAATAAATATATCTTTTACTGTTACAATAAAACTAGCATAGAAGAAACTTGCTTTTCAAGTGCAAAATAATTTAGTTTGTTGCGGGTGTAAGTATGTTCATGTGCCCTACGTGCGATCGTGCGTCTGTTTTTGTGTTGATGTTCATATTTATAATCATATCATGAATAATTTACTTTTGTTTGATTGTCAGTTTTAGTTACGGTTCACTATATTTAATAAAAAGCTACCTGTCCTGGGTTCAGGCGGATACAATTTCTCTTGTGAAAACCGCATTAAAATCCGTTGCGTAGGTTAAGAGATTCAAGCGTACAGACGGCGGGAAGCGCCTACTTTAATTTGGTCCCTTTATGAAAATTACAAAATATAGAATTACTATTATAGAAAATTGTATATAAATGAAAAGAAAATGTGTATGATTAATGAATATAATATAATTACGCAAAGGGTAGTTTATTCTTGCTATAATCTTGTATATATTTCGAACCGGTAGCAGATTTACATTTATAAAATGAGGATTCAATACAAGAGTCTTCTCGAAATAATTTTATTTATATTACGGTGGTTACTGATTGAAGAATGAATTTAAAACAATAAAATAAAAGTATTTCCGACAGAATTACTTCTGCAAATTATTCTCAGATGATCGTTAACTCACGTTACGGGTTAAAGATATAATTAAAAATAGCGTGTGATTACTGGCTGGCCTCCCACTGTTTTCGTTTAAATAAAGGTGTAAAAATAACGTTTAAAAATGTTATTATTTATAGTCGTGCTTAATTAAAACTGAACGAATTAATGAGATTATATTTATTTCAAACTTTTATCAATATATATGTTATATTATTATTATATGTGTTTTATTTATACTTATGGTTAATGTGTAAAAGGACATTGGACAAAATATAATTATTTGTAGACCATGTTTTTAAAGGCTTGGTTTGTTATGAGCAGCCGTTACAGAATTTTGTATGGATTTAACCGTTCGAGCGTATTTCTGCCGCAGCAATGAAGCAGCAAAGAAGTCTAGAAGGGCTATACAAAAAATCTTAATATAACACATATTTAGCGATCCCAATGATGCTGCACAACAATAATGCTTACGAATATAACTATTAGAGGCCACTTCCGACCATGTTTTTTTTTCTGTATCTTATTTACTGTTGTCCGTTGACCTTTACAGCGTACAGCGAAGGTGCCTCTTATTAGATCGCACCTCAGCTCAGAACGTAGTCGGTGAGGTTCAGAGCGCTTCTGCTCGTAGTACTGTTTAATCGACGTCACGGGCGTTTTCGTGACCTCACTAATTTGGTTTCCCGGAAGTAACAATTAATACATTAATTAATGTGTACAGTAAGTACGTGATAACCCACAAATTAATGAGCAGATTTTCAAACGCGTTTTACCAATCGACGGAGTGATAGAGGAAGGTTGAGTAAATTCATTGAAGGTTTTTTGTGAAATATGACCGTGAGCATTTTTGGCGTGCTCTCTGTAAACCAATAGAGTTATACGTATTACATTGTAAACGGTTCATGCAGAGCCTTATTTTAGTCGTGCGAAGGCGGTTAACGCTTTGGAAAACTGTTATTAATTATTCCTTCCTCGAGTGGATTTTGTCACGCAACTCGTATATACTATGCATAGTGTGTTTTAAAAAAGTAAAGGTTGATGATTATCCAAAAATATTGCAATTTATTTAAAATTAAAATGTGTTTTAATTAATTAATGATACAGTTTTTACGATAAATTTCTTTATGTAGACTGTAAGTTTCCGAACTAATAGTAACAGCTTTTCTATGTCCCATAGCTCCACCACCGAATGGCTCTCTCTTTTCAAGGGAACCTTAAACGTCTTCACCGCGGGGGGCGAGTTGAATTATAAACAACATTTTTACACGTGAAAACTCAACCGTACTACGTACTTGTCCGGGTTTGAATCCGCAATCTACGGAGTTAAAATCTTATGAATATTATTCCATCAAGTAATTAATATTATATATTTTTAAATCATATTTTTAAAAGTTCCTTGAGTTTGTTAAGATTAAAATGAACTTGATTCAGGGATACTCTCGTAGGCACTTTTGAATTTATTAACAAGAATGAATTATGCGTGTAATATTACCGGATCTAAACATGGAATCAATTCAGAAGAACCGTCAAAGATTAACAGCACTCACAGATTAGGTAAGTAATGTTATACTTATTTAGATCATTATTATATATTTCGGTGATTCCTTTTCCTAGGACACAACTAGGACTCATAAAAAAAAATAAAAGCGCGCCTAACTGAGAAAAACTGCCATTATTTTTTCTTTTTAGGCTCGAAAAGTAAGGTCGATATTGGCGCGACTTGTAATTTGTTAAAAGTGTTCGTTGTGTTGTATTTGGATTTGTAAGCTCAACTGAGTGAGTTTACTTCAATATGTATCATTTGGTGTTTTATTTACGTTAAGATAAATTCGCAGATTTTCTTTAAACTGCTGCAGTTCTGATCTCTAAATATATTGTATGTACTAGTTTTAATCACTTAAAAAAAGTTAGTCATATATAATGATAAGCTGTTCATCCCAACGAATTATAAATTTAATAATTTAAAAAAATCTTGAAACCTGAACTCAGCATCACCCGTTACGTCCAATTTAAACCCTATAAGGAGGGCAATTCAATCACACGCAGAAGAATTATATCTTTACTAATATTATAAGTACAATAATATAAATTTTGTGAGTTTGTATCCTTTCGGGACTGTAACTACGGTAACGCAGCACCTTTTTGTAAAATTCACTATTCGAAATGTGTACTATTCCAGCTGGATAAGCTATATATTATCTGTATAAATATACATATAAGTTACATTTTGTTAATTACTATACGTATTTAATGACTACGTATTGTGCCTTTACAAAATTATATAATTTAAATAAATATTTTTGGGAGTTATCGTAAAGTTATAACTCTCGCGGGGTCTCAGCTAAGTGGAGCGGACGCTGTCAACATCATTAGTCGTACATTTTGGTGTTGATTATTATTTTAAACCTTAATTAATGTCTTTATTTTTCGTGTAATATAAAATAATATAGATAGTATTTTACGTTAAACTGTGATAATAATGGTTTATTTAAATAATATTTTTTTGTGGACCAGCCCTACATTGTGAGCTTAAGTTTTGTTGGTGAGTGTTTATATCTTACTAAGTAAAATAAACCACGAATTAAAATCTTTATTTTACCCGAACGGAGTCGAGACGGACAGTAGGTATATTGAGATAACGTCTATGCTATCCTCGTGTGACCTTGAGACATGTTTGTGCAAGCTGTCTGGTTGGATTCAAACATACGAACTTTCGTTTACAATTATAATTAAAATTTGTAAAATTATATAAATCAATGCAATATTTACATATATATTTATGTAATATCTCGTTATGTAAATTAATTATAATTATGTAAATTTCAAATAATAGGCTTGTTTCCACTAATAATAAATCGGATGGCTTTGGGTTTCTAATGATTAACCATGATAATTAGTAAATAAAAAAACAACTTTTCTACAAAAATAATAAAAGATTAATAATATTTTTGTAAAATAAAATCGACAAAATGAGGCATTTAATCACGTGACATTAAACACCAATCAGAGTCGCGTGACGTCACACCTCGCGAAACAAGCGCGGAACGCTACGTTGTTGCTATCAATTATCATTATGGCAGATAAACTGGGGGTACTACTTGGTTCTGGATCTTTCAAACACTCTGCGATTATTGACAAACTTTGTTTTTTCAACAGATATCTTTTTGGCATTCGAATTTCGTTGGTATACAACCTGGTTTCATGCGCACTTATGTCTTTACCCATAATATGATACTCTGTATAATTAGTCATATAACTTGGCAACTAAAAAAATAAGAAGAGTTTGAATTATTACATTTTATAAAACGAAAATAATATTTTAACTCAAACAAATCATAAAATCCTATTCTAGTCCTAACATTTTATAGGTTATGTGTGTTATATTATATTTGCTAAATTCATTTCTTTTACTATACATTTATAAATAGATAAATCAAGTTGTATTTAATACTTACATCGAAATGATCTTCACAGAAATAAATTGTGGAATTAGTTAACAAAGTAAGAGCATCTTGCCTCCATGCCATTTAACCACTTTATTCGTATTTATTTATTGTTTGGTACGTATATGAATAATTTGTCTAGCGTTTTTATCGTTGCACTTTCACATTGGGGCACCATACAGTATTTATAATACGAGGAATTCATTATTTATTAAAAAACACAATTGACTGTCATACACAAACACGACTGTTTCGCGAGGTGTGACGTCATTCAAGACGCCATGACAATCTTGGCCTTTTTCGCGGTCAATTTCAAGTTCATTTCTAAAAACTCAAAATACTAACATAAAAAACCTATTTTTCTTAAAATAGTATATTTTTGGGGTGAAATAGATGCTAAGCTATAGTTTTAAACGAATTTCCAAATTTTATCAACTAGCCTATTACTGATTATTTATGGCTAGCCGTTGCTTGCTTACATTTTATAAATTTACTCTTTAATGTGTGAAATCGCATCCTAAAACCTGATGGTAAGTGGTCACTACTAAGCTAAAATGTTATGTCCCTTATGCTACCGACTCACTCACCCTTCGAGCCGGAATACAAAAATACAAAGTATTCCTGCTTGGCTTTAGAATATATGCTAAGTTGGTGGTAACTACCCAGACGGTCTTGCACGACCCCTACCACTAACTAATTGACATTTGTTATGTGTAAATTAATTAATTTAATTATCAATTAATTATAATATTTAACAAACATTTCGGGTAAATTTTATCTTTGTGTAAATTCATTCTAACGTAACGAAACTTTAGTCTACAAATGTCGGAAAGGTATTATTTTAAATTTATTATTAACATAAAAGCCTTTAACAACAAACCAGCCATTCAAATGCAAATGGCTTTCGAGTTTAGAGTTACCGGGACTTAAAGAAGCTCTCTGTGTTCCACGGAATATGGTTTTAGCGTTATTAATTATTTCGTCGAACTATTCTCATATTCCGATAATTCGTTCACTTTTGCGAGATTTTCTTAAACTTGTAATATTTGTTAGTTTTTGGGTTATATCTTGCAAGCTGAATTAGAATCACATCGCCTTATTCGCGGGAATCGAAGTTATATATAATTTAACATACCTTTATCTATATTTAAACATTGTATTACTATTATTAAAATTTTACCAACATTTATAAATACAAATATATTATTTATAAACTTCATATTATGGCTGTGTGGTTAGAATGCGTGCATCTTAATGGGTTTTTACGGATTCGACCCAGGCAAGCACCACTGAATTTACATGTGCTTAATTTGTGTTTATAGTTCATCTTTTGCTCAGGGGCGAAGGAAAAAATTTCGAGGGAACCTACTTGTGCCTAATTTCAATAAAATTCTGCTATCTTCTGTGTTCTGCTATCCTCATTGAAGAATCGTGGTGGAATTGCCTTCAAACCTACTCCTCAATATCAGAGTTTGTATCTTACAAAAACAAATGCCTCAATACAAACAAAATGAAACTTAATACTAAAAGTGAAGTCAGGGTTGTTATAAAAATAATAACTTTTTGTAAATACAATTAATAATATTGTAATATATTCTCATGATAAATAACAAAAGTTTTGTTATTTACCCACAGTCTTGTAATTCAGTAAATCAACTAAGATTATTTATTTTCCATTGTTATATTTATCGTCACACACACACAACATATACTCTCAGTCTTTATATAATCTGTGCATATGATTTATTTTTTTGTTTTATATATGTGTATGCGAAATAACACCACTCATCACGAGATCTCCAAATCCAAAGATTTCTTTCGTGACGTCTGTCTAAGGAATCCATCTATATAATTACATTATATACAGTAGGAGATACCTATATTATATTACATATGGTGATAAGTGGTCACCACCACTAGAACCATATAGACATTGAGGCTGCATGAAGTATTCATACCATTCCTAACATTATAACAATTTATCACCAGCCTTGGTGGTAATAATAATCTTTCATTTAACTTACTTCTAGAATTAGAAGCATGTAAATTTCCCACTGCTGGGCTAAAGCCTCCTCTCCCTTTAAGAAGAAGGTTTGGGGCATATTCAACCACGCTGCTCCAATTAGACACATGCAGGCTTAATCACGATTTTTTCCTTCAGCGCCGAGCACGAGATGTAAATACGTGTTAAGCACATGAAAATTCAGTGGTGTCTGCGTGGGTTTGAACCCGAAGTCATCGGTTAAGATGCACGCGTTCTAACCACCGGGCCATGTCGGCTCTTTTAGAATAACGTATAGAGTAACCTACTTGTACTCTGCGGTGCATCGTAGCTGGTATTCGTGTGAGCGGCGATTTGCTCAGAGTACCGGGATTCGATACACGGCTGCGTCCAAGGCTGGGAGGTTATCCAAGCAGCTAAACGTTCCACGGGGTTACCTGTAAAAAAAACTCAGTAATATATTTTCCGCATTGTCACATACGTACACGTACACGTTCTTATATCAGTTCTAATTCTATTCTATTGAATGTGTTGAATTATTCATTAGTCTTGATTAATGTTTTTTATGAAGAATACTGATAAGGAATAATTTTTTGTAATATTCGTATGCCAAGTTTTTCAATAACCCGTCCAGTAAATCAAGTGCGATGACGTAATAAACATACAGACTATCACATAAAAGTATTATTAAGATTTTTTTTTGTTTATATAATATACGCGTGTGTATATATTGTCAAACAGAAGTCAAGCTTAAGTTAAAATAAGTTGTAAAAAAAACGATTAGATTTACATGTGATTGTGTTTATATATATGTAATTTTATAACAAGTTTAATCAATAACATTCAAAATTTTTATTAAATTTGTAAATAAATATATCTCAGTTTTAACTGTAGATTAAATTCAACGTAACTAGCACATCCTCGGTAGTATAGTGGTAAGTATCCCCGCCTGTCACGCGGGAGACCGGGGTTCGATTCCCCGCCGTGGAGTTCATATTTTTTATTTTATTTTTCAAAACAAATCATTATTTTCCTTCGTATATATTTTTTGGTTATTTTAATTAACGTATTAATTATTTTCGGTTTAAACTTCTAGTTAAATATAAGAAAAGTTCCAAACGAATGAACTGAGAAATTGTAACCATTACCCATTAACCATTAAACGTATTAGATTCACTTACAATATTTATCGAGAAATTCTCGACATGTTGACAGGGAAGGCTATGTCGGTCCCATCAACATAGAGGGGAGACGACGAAATCTATATCTTGTCTATAATAATATCTCTAGATAATTGTCTTGAACGTGATCAATACTTTTGTGATGTCTATGTCTTAGGAAGGGATTTTGTATATTTCAACTTCAGGGGGTTAATGCAAGGTATGACGGGACGAGTTAGCTATGTATAATGATCACTATGTAAAGCATATTTAGTTGTGAAATTACATTACATATATATAAAATACATAATTTATTTAAGTAGACGAACAAGACAAGCTTGTTTTGAAAATATTTTCATTTTAAAATATATTTATATTAAAATTCCTAAGGTCACCGATTCAATTAAAATTTAAAATACAATGAATGTTATTTTCACATTATATACTTAGATTTATTTTTATATTACGTGTGTGAGAAAATCTTAATTAAAAATATTCGTTTATTAATTTAATCTAATGTTTGTTTTATGCGGCATAGTGAAGATGGCGCCACGGTCAGTCGTTTGTTAGCCGTGCTATTTCTACAATTCAAATCAGAGATGTCGTTACAAGTCACAACCACAGCACGCCGATACACAGCTACATAGTCGTAGGACCTCGGGCTTTCAAAGGCCGATTTTTACGCGGCTTGCAGCAGGGCCGGATCTACCATATGGCTTTTTGGGCTTCAGCCCAGGGCCCCGTGGATTCAAGGGGAGCCCAGCTAAGTCAAGTCAAAGTCAAAAATAGGCGATAATGCGAAAGAATGCATAACTCTATTAAATTAAACAAATCGTATAGTTTGCAGTGCAGCGAGTCCTGCAATTAATCAAACCCATTCAAGTAATTTAAATCAAGTCTACGTTCAAGGCCCCTAAGTAGTGTTAGCCCAGGGCCCCCTAAACTTATGGTCCGGCCCTGGCTTACAGTAGAGTGAACGGACAGAAATCATCACGTAAGTAAAAGCGGTATATCCGCTCCAGGCTACCTATCCCTCTCTTTCCCTGTCTTTCCGTCTCTTTCTATGATATACTTATAATATTCCTTGTTTATTCCTGCTAGGAAAGTAGAAATTCACAGCTTTTCTCTACTGAAATATGTGTATAAAGTTTCCTCTCGATTCGCTCTGTTTAATAATTGTTTTTCTTGACGGTAATGACTTCTATTGAACAAAGATTTTTTACTTGTGACTTTGAGATTTATATTATACTAACTACTTTGTTGTAACTCGCCGCTAGATGGCGCTGCTAATTGTCTAACAATAATTATTATATATATATATTTTTTTAATTATTGATTTATTATTACGTATTGGGTCAACGGCCGATAAGTTAATTTAATATGTTAAAAACACAAAAAAATATTTGGATAAATAAACAAAACAAAACAACGAAATAATATCAAATCGATTCATGAATCAAGAAAGTCTCTCTTTTAAATCAAACGAGATTGGCAATGAGTTAGTATCTATAATTATTGTTCTTAATTAATTAATTAATCTATCTTACCTATTGTTTAATTAATCTGTCTTACCTAGAGTGCTGTTAGTGAGTCGTTCGCACGCCGCCGGTATCTGTCCCGGCGTCGCAAATTGCACCAAGTACGCGAAAGTTTCGGTGATGCCGAACCAGAAGAATGTTGCAAGGTCCAGAGGTGTCGTGCTCAGCGGCGAGCAGGTGCTGCGTTCGGATTAATTACATTATTAATTTATTTCTGATAAGTTATACTCTGTGGTTACATTTTGTCTTTAGGATATTTATTATACAGTCCATTGAATTCTTTGAAAATATTGCCGAGTCAGTTTGTTCAAATCGATTAAAGGATATTACTTTTTGATGATTAAATAAATTGTTTATTGCTTTTTGCTGTAACCTAGACGATACGACGTTAATCAAAAGGTGGTGACCATTTACCTTCAAATGGCTGATTTATTCATCCACCTACCTATATCATAAAAAAGCGTAAATAATAAATATTATTAAAATTAATAAATGATTGAATATTTTAGTACTTGATTGGTTGGTATATGTTTATATTAACATTTTTTTTTTAAGTAAAAACGTTTATGTAAACCTATACCAATCAAGTACTAACGAATTACAGACAGACAATGAACAATTAACCTAAATATTAAACGATTATTTAAAAAAAAAAAAACAATTAAAAGGCAATACAATATAAGGAAAACCATTGAACGCATAAAATACAAAATTAGTAATAATTCAATAATTAATCCATTAATATTATGCCCGACACGGTTTTCATATTTTTTCTTTGTATAAGATTTCATTTTCTAATGTAATGTTTTTTCGCTGGAAAAACGCGTTACGCGTCTCCCTCACGTGGAAGCGAGGGGGGGTGCGGTATGTGGGACTCGCCGCTGTCCTGGACGCCGAGTGCGCGCCATACCACTAAAAAACCAGCGGGTCACCCTACTCTAACACAACCTTCAGTCCATATCTAATCAAAGACTGTGGAATTTAGACATAGACCATTTGTTTTTACTAATATACCTAACAATACATACATACAAAATATAATCTAAGAGCTATTTTTTAACACAAATGTTTATATCATTACTAACAACAGCGTCACTTTCGCTGTCAAAACCACGTGCTTCCCAACTTGATCATTTACGAGAATTATTTAACATGATAACAACTCTACGACTCATTTTATTATTTTCATTACGTTAGGTAGCGACTAAATATTTCTGAAACGCTGCAAGCTTGGTCCCAAGGTTGGTGGCGCATTGGCTAGGTTAAGTTAGGTTAGTTTAATAGTTCTTACAGCGCCATTGTCAAAGGGCAGTGGTGACCAATTTCCATTAGGTGGCATATTTGCTCGTCCGCCTACCTTATCATAAAAAAAGAAAATTAAACCTAATTAGCAATATAATATTTTACGATATAGAACAATGATTTAAAAAAAAATCCTTCATGATGGCAGACGCACAAATTGACTACTTAAAGAAAACTGATAATTTTAGTCCATAGATGTGATTAGACTGCTTTCAGAATGCATCGTTCAAAGATTTACGATTTTTTGGGCCAGTAATTACTGGCCTTTCAACGTGGAATACAGTAATACGGTGTATTAATGTTTAAACGTACAGACACATTGTAAAAACTAGGCAGAAACTCAGTACCAGAATACGAGTACTCTTTACTAACAATTAAACAGCAGGTAAGTAAACACGATTGCTTTGTTATTTATCCTGTTTACTCACTTAAATAATCGCGACACCTCCTGAACTCCAGCTGGTGATTCAAGTAGTTGCATTAAGCGCCTCGTCGCCTCCTCGATAGAAGACACGCACGCCTCACTGCCCTGTTCTCGAAGCGCTTCGGTGATCACTTCGAGGTATTCTGAAATGCAGTACATACTTAGTAAATCTTCGGTCCTTGGGAGGATAAACTCGAGGATAAAGAGGCGCAAATATTAGTCTCTAGTTCCAACAGTTGAAATACTTTATTTAGTTTAACGTCCATTTTTAACCAATTGTCATTGGAAAAAAATATATTAAATTCCAACCAACATTTGTACTGTTAAAAGTAAGTTTAAGTACTCGTTTGAAAAAAAATAATGAACGCTACTTTAATGTTGCTTTAAAATGGCATACGTATGCCATAGAATACGTATTCTTTGTAATCGTTTCATCTGTTTTCATATAAAAGAGTTAAGCCCATTCAACGCGGTAGTTTCAACACAAATTACACAATTCTACAATCTCCTTGACGTCTAACGGAGTACTATGACATTTTTTCACAATAATTATGTTTCGTTAATATTTTTTGTATAATCTCCTGAAACCACGACTTTGTTTTTCTAAATGTAAATAATAGACTAATTAGTGTTTTATTTTAATAATAATATTAGTTCAGTTGGGTGTTATGTGTACTACAAACGCAATACAAATTTGCGTGAGCTACTTATCTAACTATTTTGCTGTGCGATCTGTATTAGAGGGAAACACTTTGCACTGCTTGTCATATTTTTCCAAAAATATATTATTAAATTTAAATAAATAATTGTAATAATAATAATATTTACTTGGCACTACGAGCAAACTTGTACTTAATATTGTTGAGTTCCAGGTTTGGCTCACTAATCCTGAGCCAGTGTATTTAGATATAGTACAAGGGATAAAAAATGGTTAAAGATCTTTATTCTCATAAGAACATACATAGGTTCACTTACATGAGATTAAATAATGTTAAACACATACATTGATATTTGATACATGGAATGGCTAGTGCTACTTAATATTGTCTAATATATATATTTTTAAGTTTATTTTTAAAAGTATTTAAACATTCACATTCTTTTATGTAGTTCGGCAAATCATTATATAGTTTTACTCCATCAAAACGTATAATGTCCATAATTTAAGGTTCTGACTTTAGGTAATTCAAGTTTGTGTCTGTTTCTTAAGTTATGCTTGTTTGATTTTTGCGTAAATGTTATGTTCGAATGAATACTTTTAGATAGTATCTTTTTAATTAAAATATATGTGTTATAAATATATGTTTGATTTATGTTGAATAATTTTGATCATCTTATTAACTTTACTACTTTGATAACATCTTAGTTTCTAGAGTGCCATTATGTTTGTAATTCTTGCAGTACCAATGTCTGTGGATAGCCATTTAAAAATTGCCAGTCGTACGAACGTGTTAGCTACAGTTGTAAAACATATCGAATATTTTAGAACAATAAAAATTATGCGACATTTTAAAAAACTTTTTGCGCGCAGCCTGTGAGTCAAATTAATAAAGTGAATTTCGTTTTGCGAACTATTCCGGAAGGGTGGATATTTTTTGTTCGTTTCGTGAATGTTATTTTAGAGACGTAATAAAAATATTTCACAATTTAAAAATAAATGTAACTTTTTCAAATTTTATACTTAACATTAAAAAAACGTAAAATAAAAATGTATTCACTATTTTTTTTTAAATTGTACGATCTTCAGTACGAGAGAAAAATAATCGTGTTTGTGTTCGGACAAGCAAGATTCATAGTCCTGATAATTTATCTCATCTTAGTTAAAGAAAGTCTAGGTGTATCGTTGTAAATATGGAGACGTACAATTCTTTCACGTATCTTCCAAAAATAAATTAACACAAAAACCGAACAAGTGCGAGTAGGACTCGCACACGAAGGGTTCCGTACCATTATCTATAATAACGGTAAAAAAATCGTGCTTGTTGTGTCGGAGCCCCTTAAATATGTATTTTATTTTATTTTTAGTATTTGTTGTTATAGGGGCAAGAGTAATAAATACATCATCTGTGAAAATTTCAAGTGTCTGACTGTCGCGGTTTATGAGATACAGCCCGGTGACAGACGGACAGACACTTAGTAATAGTGTTTCTAGTATCTTTTTTTTAACCGACTTAAAAAAAGGAATTGGTTATCATATGAATGTTAATATATATTTTTTGTTTATTATATTGGCTTCTTCAGAATTTAAATAGTTTTTTTCCCAAATGGTTCCGTTTAGATTTCGTGAAGACTGTGATGTTGAATTTCGGAGTCAGACAACGAACTCTTCAATAAATGTCAGCAAATCGACCGCGATTGCTGAATATAATTGCTGTGTGCTATTGAAGTCGGTTTTCATTTGTTTAATAGCTATATTATCTTTATCGATTATCTTGGTATTAATAATATATCTTCAGACTTTTGTGCCATTTCGTGATTACTGTGTTGAATACATATCCTATGGATGGAACCAATTAATATAGATATATAGGTTCCATCTAATGATATCATTATTTTTTCAGCACTGAGCTGCACATCCGTGCGCGGAGTAATTTTGTGTTGTCTCTAGTTGGTTGGTAGTTGGTAGTGTTCGTGGAAGGGCTTTGTGCAAGCTTGTCTGGTTATATGCCACCCACTCGTCATATATTTGACCACGAAACTACAATACTTATTGTTGTGTACCGGTTTGATGCATGAGTAAGCCCTTGTAACTACAGGCACAAGGGACATAACATTTTAGCTCCCAGCGGCCAATGTCTATGGGCCGCGGTGGCTACATACCATCAGTTTTTTGCCAATTCGCCTACCTATTATAAAAAAGAAAACACTAGTCAAGTTGTGTGATCTGTACCTGGAAAGTCTTCCTGGGCGTGCAGCGGTCCACTGTCGGAGAAGGCAACTGTTATGATGTGAGGGTACGCGAGTCGCATCCAGGTCGCCATGCTGCCTGCGTAGGAGCAGCCGACGAGAGCCACGTTGCCCGTTCTGAAGTAACAATAAATATGTTTTCTATTAACATTTTTGTCGGCTTCGATAATATTAATAGCATCTTGAGATATTGGATTCTGTATTAAAATTAAGAAAAGAATAAATACTACTTTGCGCTCGCAACTTCGTCCGTATGTTAGAGGTCCTTCGTATTATGCTTACATAAGTAGCCTATGGGGTTCAAGCTTGCTTCATACAGAATTTTATTAAAATCGGTTCTGTGGTTTAGCCGTGAAAGCGTAACAAACAGACAGATTTACTTTCATTTTGATAACATTATATAGTACCTAATTGTAATGATAGATTAAAAAATAAACAATGAGATTCATATCGGCGTATTTTTATGAGAAGCGGTAACATTTTTGACGATCAATAAATATTGAATTGGATATTTTACAATACGAATATTTTAAGCTCACAATCACCAGACCGACTTTCAAAAGCTTCCCCGCTCAGAAAGACAAGCTTGAAACTTTAAAATATTATTAAAATAAATATAATACTTTAAAGTAGACTTTTAAAGAACCTTTGCGATGGATTCTTAACCGAATCAAACAAGTGTAATGTTAAAGCGTTAACACAAGTTTGCACAAAAAGCGAGTCAGTAATGAGCCTGTTCTTATCTTCAATAAAATATTGCAAGAATAAAGTAAGAGTTTTTTTTTTTTAATTTAAGTAACATTTTATGTAAATTGAAGTAAGTCAGGAATATGTTTAAGAGGTAGAACTCGAACATTTACCCTGGATAGGTTCCAAGAAAGAATCAACATTCGAACGTATATTCCGTTATTCCTCTCTTCGAAAAGCATATTTAAGATATCTTGGTTGTGTTTCCAAGTACTCTAGTTACCCTTATCGACTTCCCACAGGAAATATTAGGGGTGTATTCCGTGTTTTCATAAAAATTGACTTAAAAATATAAATCAAATCCAATTAAAATATTCGTTCATAAGGTAGATTTTACCGAGAAGAGCCGGCAACAAACTCAGTAATTATTTTTTACTAACCTTTTTATTACAGAGTATGTCAATAAATTACAATTAAATTAATACATATGCTACTTAGATATCAACAAATTATAAGTCTACGTTTTTTATCATTAATATAATCCTTTATTGAGTATGGGCGGCGGTGAACACTTTCCATATGACCGTCCTATCTATATATATATATAAAAAAACTCTTAATAATAACTCTTAAGAATAATGAAAAGTTAAAAATCTGTACGTGAGAAAATGCAAGCGGAACAGAAAAATATAACGTACAATATTAAATTGCTAAGCGTTAACTGAAAATAATGGAACGACAAAAGTTAAAATTGTGATGTAGTTGTTCAAGTTCTGAGAGGAAATATAACTCTACAAAAGAGATCCACAGAGGATCACTAAAAGGAAGGAAATATCACAATAAAATGTATTAATACTCAGTTTAAACTCGAGCAGGCAACTTTTCATGTGCTTAAAGTGTGTTTATAATTCATCGCGTGGTCTGTGGGCATCGCGAAGCAACGTGCCATGCATGCCATGCCATGCATGTTTACAATTAAATACCACCGGTCAATGAATGTCATTATTATCGGAAACTCGGGAAAAATTGTTTCAATTAAGATAAAATGACGTTTGAAAAGCAATTGGAAATAACCAAAACACTCATTGCTTTTTGATAGTGCATTGTGCGAGTCCGTCTTGGAAGGTAACGGTAATATTTAGTATTGTTTATTTATTTAAATACTTTATTGACAACCACAAAGTAAATGGGACAAAAGGCGGACTTAATGCCTGAAGGCATTCTCTGCCAGTCAACCTTTAGGTCAAACAGGGAACCACGAAGGCGGTAATTAATAATGAATTAATATCTGTACGTACCGCTTATAATAATGTATAACAATTTAATTTTCAATTTCTGTGTTTTGGCTGGTAGGGTGAGTGAGTCAGTGTAACTATAGTCAGTATATATAAGGGTTATGTGGCATATTATTGTTATAACCAATGGTTAATATTTCTAACGCTACCAACGTCTTTGGGTAATTGTGACTACTTACCATATAGTGACCTAATTGGCCTACCTACCTATTATATAAAAAATCATGTGTTTATAAGCGGCAATCGAAACCACAACCCACGGAGTAGTCATGTACTTACCCATATCAATCAGTTGATAAACTAAAGCGATAATACTCACTTGAATTTTCCATTTTCAAAGCTATCACTCTTAACGTATTGGATGAACTGTGCCAAGTCGCCCAGCGCTTGGTCTACGTTCAGGTAACGAAGCTCCGGCACGGTGGTTCCACTGTAATAATAAATCACTTTAAGAATGGGAATAGTGATTCGGTGGTCTCGAATTCTTAACATTTCACGAGAACGTGGTTTTTAGAGAAATAATTTATTTTCTTTTGCAAAGTCCACTGGTATTGTTTAGATTGGTGTATTAAACATATTTTTAATTGAGTGTGGATTTGTAGAAACTAATACACGTTATACGTGGGAATAAGATTGGACCAATAGAAGCAGTGTAAAAAAATCATATCAATTCAAACACATTCACGATTAAATATATCTTTACTGTAATATTAAAAGGCACTCTTGATTTGAAATGCCCGAAAGAAACTCAGTATTTACTTGTTTATTTAAGTGACAGTATAAATTAAATATATAAAGACTCGCAGTGCTTGCCTGGTTTTGAACCCGATATCTTCGGTCACCGTTTACGCGTTCTAGAATGTTGAAAATAGCGGTTTGATGACAACTAAATTCAACAATTTAAATTTCTTTCCGTAATAAGTAACCAATGTATTGGTCTAACTGTTTATATGTTAACCCACTTAAACAAAGAAGGTTCTGAGTTTCAGGTTGGAGTGTCTGCTGTAATATTAAAATAACCGCTTTTAACTAAATGCATATGTATGTCTACACGGTACACATATCAAAATAA